>NW_027513401.1:0-203652 GCF_048772815.1 Callospermophilus lateralis
CCATAGGAGTCTACTTGCATTGATGTTAGACTGGGTCAGTTACTGTAGAATAATTAGAATTTGTATGCACCATTCACTGAAGTTAGTTTTCAGTACTAGGAAACAAATATGTATTTCAGGTGGATGAATATTTCTGATTATCATCTTGTGAAAAGTGGATTATAAATCCACATACATGAACATGAATAAATTTAGAGAGTGTATATTAGACACATATATTTCATATTTTGAAAAATTTGGAGAGTATATCTATATCTATATCTATATCTATACACACACACACACACACACACACACACAACTCACAGACATTAAAAAGTACCAATATAAATGCCAATCGAAATTCATCAGTAAATATGTATCATCCACAAATGCAAAAATATTTATTTTACTGAACATGAGTTAATGTATAATGTTGTTCTGCTAGGACGCTCTCCTATAAGTTGAATTTTCATTTCCAACAGCATTTAGGAGGAGTGAACTCTTCTCACAATTTGTATCTGCCAAGACAGCCACCTCACAAAAATGTACGTGTGATACCTGGTAGGATTCTATATATGCATATAAATATACATGTGTGAATAGACTACAGAAAAAGGAAACAAGAATTCACATATTTGTTAAGTTTAAAACACATGGAGAATATTTCAAATAAATTTGACTAGATTTATAACTCCTACCTTATATAATGCAAATGTCAAGTCCAACTATACAACATGTCTCCTCTGAAGTACTTGTATTTCTAATGTGTTGGGTTAATTTTCTCCATTATATTAGGATGAATAGTCTGAGTCTACTAGGTATGGGTTAGTGTCAGGGATTCAGTATTTCGAATGGAAAATTGGAAAATGAATCCAATGTGTATGTAAATATATGCTGCACAAATATCCTCCCGCTCTCATCCAGAACAATGCCTTGACATTACCTTCACCCCAAGTAAGACACAATTAGAGGAGAAGAGTTACAAAATCAGTGAATACATATCTGGAATGGAAAATGCTCAGGAGTTCACAACCTTGGAGGTGGTAGAGGAGTTTCCAAAACTAAGGGAAAGGGTAAACACTCCACAAACATGGAGCTCTGCTGGCCTAAAAACTTTTTGAGAAACTGCCTCTGAGCTTCCACACTTGAAATATATGTAGTTTTCAGGGGATTTGGCTTCCTCTGTAGTGAGACCATCAAGGCTGGGTCTGCATCTATGTGACCTGGAGGACATGGTTTCTTATTTTCCAATGAACAAGATGAAGCAGTGCTGAATCCTATCTTTGTAGGTAAACTGAGGCCATTGGGGACTAAGTGTCTCCCCGTGTGGACTGTGAAGCCATTTGGTCCTCTTCCACTTTTTGTGGTGTTTTTGCTGCTGCACTGTGAGTTTGATATTTGTTTCACGAAATACTAGGAGCTAACCGGGGACACAGTGCTGGAGGGAGTTCTGTCACGTGTGGTGGGTCAGGGTCTGCAAGAGAATGCACCAACTAGGCTCCTATCTCTCACAGCTTGCCCCATTGCCCCCTTGTCCATATCAACCTGATTCTTAATTTTCCTCTGAAAACTCTCCATGTAACAAGATGCCTTTACATATAAGGGTCTGCTGGCTGCACCATGTCAGTTACAAGCCATTTGGAATCCAATGGTAGATCCACATGGCCCTACCACGGATGTTTTATCAAACACCTCCCCACCACTGCTCTAGACCCACTACTCAGCAGGCTCCAAATTTCTGGCATCTCTGTTCTACACCATTTTCATGAAACTAAGTAAATCAAGGCACTGTCTGGTATACTCATGATCAGCAACAGGACATCCAATGTTTCTCCAGTGCCACCTGGTCATAGGAATTTCAAAAATTTCATGGTATTTATCCAGCCATTTTTCAAGCATGAAGTTGGAGGCACTGTGGGTTTCAGTTCATTCAGCAAACATTAAATGGTGAGGAAGCTCATTTCAATGAAATCCCTGGAGAACTCTCACAGGCATGGCTTCCCAAAGAGTGGACAAAAGGTCACATTAGGCGAGGCCCATTGAGGTCTACAATGTGAGGTCCATGTGTGTTTTGACTCTCAACTATGGCTGCCATTTCTTTAAGAATAAAATCATGTGATATCCTTGCTGAGATTCCCAGGCCTCTGTGGAAATCCACCCGGGGCCTAGGTCTCAGTTTCCAAGAGCGACTTTCATGCATGGCCTCTTAAAATCCCAACAAAATTCATGGTAATGCTTCTCTGAGTTGAGTTCCAAAACCCAGTCTCTAAGGGGAATCACACCAGAGTTCAAGCCCACGTGGACCCAGTCATTTTTTCCAATGCAACACAAATGACCAAAATTAAAACCAAAACACTCCCACATGGCCTTCATCTTATTCCATATAGTCAATCATCTTAACCTCTGGCTGGAGGTTTCCATGAGGGGCGCAGCCCAAGACAGTGTCCAAAATCAGCTCGTTTGCCCCTCATTTGCCTAAAGTCAGGGTAGCCTGGACACCGTTTCTCTGAAACAGGAGCGAACAAATAAGCCTGCCGTTAATACTTCTTTGTTTCTCCAATTTGAGGCCTACTGATTTTAGGTATCGATTCCTTAGGTGATTTAGAGTCATGCGAAAACACAAGCACCTCTGCAGGGCTTTGAAGAACTCATTTGACCCAAAGAATCCCTATTGTCATTTGATGGAGTGCAGGAACCTAACAGAGGAAGGCAAGAGACTTCATCCACAATGAATGATATTTTTTGCCATTTTGGTTTTGGAAGCTCACGTGGGATCTTTCTTAAGATCCATCAGGTGCTGAGAATCTAAGTCACAGCCACACACAGGTCCAAGAGGCTGATAAAGAGCCACAGGTGAGGCCCATTCATTTCCATTTGAAAACTGTTTTCTTCAGGCTTCACAAAGGGGTGGCCTGAGGCAAAGACCTTCCTGACATTCAGTGCAACACAACAATAAGTAAGCAAAAGGCCCAAAGCAGGGTTTCTGCACTGAGACTTTCCTGGTCACACTGATATCTGAGTTTTTTGAGATGCTCGCCATTCTCTTCAGCTATCCAGTACATGGCCATGTCACAGAGCTTGGAGGTGGTACATATTTTGGACACAAATCCATGAGCCTATTCTGGAGAGTGGCCAGAATTCAGGAAGAAAACAACAACTTAGAAAGATAGCAGGTGTTGCACATTGATAAGACAAGCTGCAGTCCATTCATATATTGGGCAGGATGAATTATGGGAAGATTTATACTAGACAGGACACATCCATTAATGCATTCTCTTTTCTAATGTCTACAACAACGGACACAGTGGGATACACAGAAAGAGAAACACTCGCCATGTCAAATGACTTACTAGAAACTGTCCACTCCAAACCAAACAAACCGCCTTTTCTATCTCTTCTCAGAACATGAGACAAAACAACAAACCCGCACCCACTCCCACAAAGGCACCTCCTTCCCCCAAGTACGTCTGTGACTATCCGGAGTGTCCTCTGACTGGTGGGCCATACTATGTTCCCCCGAAATGGCCTGTCTTCTCTCAGATCTTGATTCCTTGACCAACTCTGTGAAGATGTCAGGAAAAAGTGGTTAGCCACTACCTGTTTTCTCAGGAAAGGTCCATCTTCAGAGCTCTCCTGGCATTTGGCCATCCTCACATCATTAGGTACCAAGAAAACTGACTCTGTCCTTGGTAAATCCAAACAAGTGAGCCCACTGGGACTGGGACTGGGACTGCCTCTGGGTGCCTGGCTTCTTGGATACCAAGTTCAGAGAGTTCCATCACCAAGGAAATGAGGTATGTCACATTCTTTGGAACTGAATGAGGTCACTGCCTTGGCAACCACTTTGTCCTAACAGTTGCTTCCAAGGGTAACATAAGATGGAGGTTGCCCCTACTTCCTGTGACACTTTCATAAGGTAGAATGTATATCACCATTGGCACCCGGGAACAGCTCTCCACTCAGCCCTGGTTTGGTCCATCTTCTGTACAATAAGAAGAGAGAGAGGCAGATTCAGACACATCCCTTCATCCTGACCAGGTTGTTTGCCATGGAAGATGACTTTTGCTCTCTCAGGTGCTTCATACCTGCCTACAACTTCTCCAGGTATCATTTGTGCATGGACATTTGAGGTTCTCATCAGGTGGAAGGTCCCCAACTTTCCTGTATTGTAAGAACCACTCTGTCCCTGCTCTTCTGTAAAATGATTGAGGGAACAGTGTATACTTGGGGTTAAAAACAGGTTTGATTTGGGTTACGAGTGATTCTGTGTGATGAATAATGGTATTGGGAACCTGCAATATTTACAAGAATATAGAGGTGAAATATAAGTAGGAAAACAGAAATCTAGGTATGATTTGAAGCCCAGAAGGGTTTTGCCCTTGATTGGGATACTTAGCTTTGAATGATGTTCTGCAAAGGTGCCTCAGATAATTCGATATACAATGGCATAGGACCTTGTACATTGGATGATTGAATTTAGAAGAGAACATCCAGTCAAAAAGGGATATTCAGTAGGATTAGGAAGATAGTCTGTAGGTTTAGGAAGAAGAGTGAGTATAGGATTTGGACCAAAAGTTCTTTAGCAATAGATTTTCGGTTGTTGAGTGAATATAAATGTCAGCACATATGAAGAGTCAGTCACTATGTTGAACTGGGGAAAATATGTAGAAAAGCAGATATCAATAGAAACATTACGAAATCAGGCAAAGTATAAAGTGAGTGATAGAATTAGACATTTTCAACAGGGTTGAGTTTGAATATATAAATTAGGAAAAAAACAAATATGTAGTCACCAATAGGATTGACAATTGACAGCATTAGGCAACCTGGACATGGATGTTTTTAGAAATGCATGTTCACTTTCCATTTAGGCTTTGGTACAATCATAAGTGTGACCTTTCCATTTTTTGTCCAGAATATTACTGTGATAATGAGGTGACATGAGTATTTCTTTCACCATTTCTGGGAGCAATATATTGAAGATGTAAAATGAGAATCGGGGGTACAAAGAGGTGTACCCTGTTTCTAGGAACATAGAGAAAAAGCATGAATAGACCATACAGTGAATAAAAAATATAAATTTTTTGAACTTTAAATAATGAATTGAACTGATATCTGAAAAATTAAAGGAAATCGTATATTGATATACAATCATTCATTCCAACCAGGTATATATGTAATGGAAATATTTGTGTTTTGGTTTATCATGAAGAGTGTGTGAGTTTTGCTTCAAAATGATTATGGAAATTCAAAATAATGTGTTTGGAAAGAAGTCTCACGAAAAGACCAGTCAAGAAACCCTGACAATACATATGTTCTGAAGCAAGAAGTGGTGAAAGTTGAAACAAATGCTTATTAATTTGTGAACTTGTGGATGAAATGTATATCCTGTGATGTGCAAAAACTGAAGAAACAATAATGTACCAGTGTCGAATACAAATGAATGACAAATTACATATCATGTCCCATAGGAGTCTACTTGCATTGATGTTAGACTGGGTCAGTTACTGTAGAATAATTAGAATTTGTATGCACCATTCACTGAAGTTAGTTTTCAGTACTAGGAAACAAATATGTATTTCAGGTGGATGAATATTTCTGATTATCATCTTGTGAAAAGTGGATTATAAATCCACATACATGAACATGAATAAATTTAGAGAGTGTATATTAGACACATATATTTCATATTTTGAAAAATTTGGAGAGTATATCTATATCTATATCTATATCTATACACACACACACACACACACACACACACAACTCACAGACATTAAAAAGTACCAATATAAATGCCAATCGAAATTCATCAGTAAATATGTATCATCCACAAATGCAAAAATATTTATTTTACTGAACATGAGTTAATGTATAATGTTGTTCTGCTAGGACGCTCTCCTATAAGTTGAATTTTCATTTCCAACAGCATTTAGGAGGAGTGAACTCTTCTCACAATTTGTATCTGCCAAGACAGCCACCTCACAAAAATGTACGTGTGATACCTGGTAGGATTCTATATATGCATATAAATATACATGTGTGAATAGACTACAGAAAAAGGAAACAAGAATTCACATATTTGTTAAGTTTAAAACACATGGAGAATATTTCAAATAAATTTGACTAGATTTATAACTCCTACCTTATATAATGCAAATGTCAAGTCCAACTATACAACATGTCTCCTCTGAAGTACTTGTATTTCTAATGTGTTGGGTTAATTTTCTCCATTATATTAGGATGAATAGTCTGAGTCTACTAGGTATGGGTTAGTGTCAGGGATTCAGTATTTCGAATGGAAAATTGGAAAATGAATCCAATGTGTATGTAAATATATGCTGCACAAATATCCTCCCGCTCTCATCCAGAACAATGCCTTGACATTACCTTCACCCCAAGTAAGACACAATTAGAGGAGAAGAGTTACAAAATCAGTGAATACATATCTGGAATGGAAAATGCTCAGGAGTTCACAACCTTGGAGGTGGTAGAGGAGTTTCCAAAACTAAGGGAAAGGGTAAACACTCCACAAACATGGAGCTCTGCTGGCCTAAAAACTTTTTGAGAAACTGCCTCTGAGCTTCCACACTTGAAATATATGTAGTTTTCAGGGGATTTGGCTTCCTCTGTAGTGAGACCATCAAGGCTGGGTCTGCATCTATGTGACCTGGAGGACATGGTTTCTTATTTTCCAATGAACAAGATGAAGCAGTGCTGAATCCTATCTTTGTAGGTAAACTGAGGCCATTGGGGACTAAGTGTCTCCCCGTGTGGACTGTGAAGCCATTTGGTCCTCTTCCACTTTTTGTGGTGTTTTTGCTGCTGCACTGTGAGTTTGATATTTGTTTCACGAAATACTAGGAGCTAACCGGGGACACAGTGCTGGAGGGAGTTCTGTCACGTGTGGTGGGTCAGGGTCTGCAAGAGAATGCACCAACTAGGCTCCTATCTCTCACAGCTTGCCCCATTGCCCCCTTGTCCATATCAACCTGATTCTTAATTTTCCTCTGAAAACTCTCCATGTAACAAGATGCCTTTACATATAAGGGTCTGCTGGCTGCACCATGTCAGTTACAAGCCATTTGGAATCCAATGGTAGATCCACATGGCCCTACCACGGATGTTTTATCAAACACCTCCCCACCACTGCTCTAGACCCACTACTCAGCAGGCTCCAAATTTCTGGCATCTCTGTTCTACACCATTTTCATGAAACTAAGTAAATCAAGGCACTGTCTGGTATACTCATGATCAGCAACAGGACATCCAATGTTTCTCCAGTGCCACCTGGTCATAGGAATTTCAAAAATTTCATGGTATTTATCCAGCCATTTTTCAAGCATGAAGTTGGAGGCACTGTGGGTTTCAGTTCATTCAGCAAACATTAAATGGTGAGGAAGCTCATTTCAATGAAATCCCTGGAGAACTCTCACAGGCATGGCTTCCCAAAGAGTGGACAAAAGGTCACATTAGGCGAGGCCCATTGAGGTCTACAATGTGAGGTCCATGTGTGTTTTGACTCTCAACTATGGCTGCCATTTCTTTAAGAATAAAATCATGTGATATCCTTGCTGAGATTCCCAGGCCTCTGTGGAAATCCACCCGGGGCCTAGGTCTCAGTTTCCAAGAGCGACTTTCATGCATGGCCTCTTAAAATCCCAACAAAATTCATGGTAATGCTTCTCTGAGTTGAGTTCCAAAACCCAGTCTCTAAGGGGAATCACACCAGAGTTCAAGCCCACGTGGACCCAGTCATTTTTTCCAATGCAACACAAATGACCAAAATTAAAACCAAAACACTCCCACATGGCCTTCATCTTATTCCATATAGTCAATCATCTTAACCTCTGGCTGGAGGTTTCCATGAGGGGCGCAGCCCAAGACAGTGTCCAAAATCAGCTCGTTTGCCCCTCATTTGCCTAAAGTCAGGGTAGCCTGGACACCGTTTCTCTGAAACAGGAGCGAACAAATAAGCCTGCCGTTAATACTTCTTTGTTTCTCCAATTTGAGGCCTACTGATTTTAGGTATCGATTCCTTAGGTGATTTAGAGTCATGCGAAAACACAAGCACCTCTGCAGGGCTTTGAAGAACTCATTTGACCCAAAGAATCCCTATTGTCATTTGATGGAGTGCAGGAACCTAACAGAGGAAGGCAAGAGACTTCATCCACAATGAATGATATTTTTTGCCATTTTGGTTTTGGAAGCTCACGTGGGATCTTTCTTAAGATCCATCAGGTGCTGAGAATCTAAGTCACAGCCACACACAGGTCCAAGAGGCTGATAAAGAGCCACAGGTGAGGCCCATTCATTTCCATTTGAAAACTGTTTTCTTCAGGCTTCACAAAGGGGTGGCCTGAGGCAAAGACCTTCCTGACATTCAGTGCAACACAACAATAAGTAAGCAAAAGGCCCAAAGCAGGGTTTCTGCACTGAGACTTTCCTGGTCACACTGATATCTGAGTTTTTTGAGATGCTCGCCATTCTCTTCAGCTATCCAGTACATGGCCATGTCACAGAGCTTGGAGGTGGTACATATTTTGGACACAAATCCATGAGCCTATTCTGGAGAGTGGCCAGAATTCAGGAAGAAAACAACAACTTAGAAAGATAGCAGGTGTTGCACATTGATAAGACAAGCTGCAGTCCATTCATATATTGGGCAGGATGAATTATGGGAAGATTTATACTAGACAGGACACATCCATTAATGCATTCTCTTTTCTAATGTCTACAACAACGGACACAGTGGGATACACAGAAAGAGAAACACTCGCCATGTCAAATGACTTACTAGAAACTGTCCACTCCAAACCAAACAAACCGCCTTTTCTATCTCTTCTCAGAACATGAGACAAAACAACAAACCCGCACCCACTCCCACAAAGGCACCTCCTTCCCCCAAGTACGTCTGTGACTATCCGGAGTGTCCTCTGACTGGTGGGCCATACTATGTTCCCCCGAAATGGCCTGTCTTCTCTCAGATCTTGATTCCTTGACCAACTCTGTGAAGATGTCAGGAAAAAGTGGTTAGCCACTACCTGTTTTCTCAGGAAAGGTCCATCTTCAGAGCTCTCCTGGCATTTGGCCATCCTCACATCATTAGGTACCAAGAAAACTGACTCTGTCCTTGGTAAATCCAAACAAGTGAGCCCACTGGGACTGGGACTGGGACTGCCTCTGGGTGCCTGGCTTCTTGGATACCAAGTTCAGAGAGTTCCATCACCAAGGAAATGAGGTATGTCACATTCTTTGGAACTGAATGAGGTCACTGCCTTGGCAACCACTTTGTCCTAACAGTTGCTTCCAAGGGTAACATAAGATGGAGGTTGCCCCTACTTCCTGTGACACTTTCATAAGGTAGAATGTATATCACCATTGGCACCCGGGAACAGCTCTCCACTCAGCCCTGGTTTGGTCCATCTTCTGTACAATAAGAAGAGAGAGAGGCAGATTCAGACACATCCCTTCATCCTGACCAGGTTGTTTGCCATGGAAGATGACTTTTGCTCTCTCAGGTGCTTCATACCTGCCTACAACTTCTCCAGGTATCATTTGTGCATGGACATTTGAGGTTCTCATCAGGTGGAAGGTCCCCAACTTTCCTGTATTGTAAGAACCACTCTGTCCCTGCTCTTCTGTAAAATGATTGAGGGAACAGTGTATACTTGGGGTTAAAAACAGGTTTGATTTGGGTTACGAGTGATTCTGTGTGATGAATAATGGTATTGGGAACCTGCAATATTTACAAGAATATAGAGGTGAAATATAAGTAGGAAAACAGAAATCTAGGTATGATTTGAAGCCCAGAAGGGTTTTGCCCTTGATTGGGATACTTAGCTTTGAATGATGTTCTGCAAAGGTGCCTCAGATAATTCGATATACAATGGCATAGGACCTTGTACATTGGATGATTGAATTTAGAAGAGAACATCCAGTCAAAAAGGGATATTCAGTAGGATTAGGAAGATAGTCTGTAGGTTTAGGAAGAAGAGTGAGTATAGGATTTGGACCAAAAGTTCTTTAGCAATAGATTTTCGGTTGTTGAGTGAATATAAATGTCAGCACATATGAAGAGTCAGTCACTATGTTGAACTGGGGAAAATATGTAGAAAAGCAGATATCAATAGAAACATTACGAAATCAGGCAAAGTATAAAGTGAGTGATAGAATTAGACATTTTCAACAGGGTTGAGTTTGAATATATAAATTAGGAAAAAAACAAATATGTAGTCACCAATAGGATTGACAATTGACAGCATTAGGCAACCTGGACATGGATGTTTTTAGAAATGCATGTTCACTTTCCATTTAGGCTTTGGTACAATCATAAGTGTGACCTTTCCATTTTTTGTCCAGAATATTACTGTGATAATGAGGTGACATGAGTATTTCTTTCACCATTTCTGGGAGCAATATATTGAAGATGTAAAATGAGAATCGGGGGTACAAAGAGGTGTACCCTGTTTCTAGGAACATAGAGAAAAAGCATGAATAGACCATACAGTGAATAAAAAATATAAATTTTTTGAACTTTAAATAATGAATTGAACTGATATCTGAAAAATTAAAGGAAATCGTATATTGATATACAATCATTCATTCCAACCAGGTATATATGTAATGGAAATATTTGTGTTTTGGTTTATCATGAAGAGTGTGTGAGTTTTGCTTCAAAATGATTATGGAAATTCAAAATAATGTGTTTGGAAAGAAGTCTCACGAAAAGACCAGTCAAGAAACCCTGACAATACATATGTTCTGAAGCAAGAAGTGGTGAAAGTTGAAACAAATGCTTATTAATTTGTGAACTTGTGGATGAAATGTATATCCTGTGATGTGCAAAAACTGAAGAAACAATAATGTACCAGTGTCGAATACAAATGAATGACAAATTACATATCATGTCCCATAGGAGTCTACTTGCATTGATGTTAGACTGGGTCAGTTACTGTAGAATAATTAGAATTTGTATGCACCATTCACTGAAGTTAGTTTTCAGTACTAGGAAACAAATATGTATTTCAGGTGGATGAATATTTCTGATTATCATCTTGTGAAAAGTGGATTATAAATCCACATACATGAACATGAATAAATTTAGAGAGTGTATATTAGACACATATATTTCATATTTTGAAAAATTTGGAGAGTATATCTATATCTATATCTATATCTATACACACACACACACACACACACACACACACAACTCACAGACATTAAAAAGTACCAATATAAATGCCAATCGAAATTCATCAGTAAATATGTATCATCCACAAATGCAAAAATATTTATTTTACTGAACATGAGTTAATGTATAATGTTGTTCTGCTAGGACGCTCTCCTATAAGTTGAATTTTCATTTCCAACAGCATTTAGGAGGAGTGAACTCTTCTCACAATTTGTATCTGCCAAGACAGCCACCTCACAAAAATGTACGTGTGATACCTGGTAGGATTCTATATATGCATATAAATATACATGTGTGAATAGACTACAGAAAAAGGAAACAAGAATTCACATATTTGTTAAGTTTAAAACACATGGAGAATATTTCAAATAAATTTGACTAGATTTATAACTCCTACCTTATATAATGCAAATGTCAAGTCCAACTATACAACATGTCTCCTCTGAAGTACTTGTATTTCTAATGTGTTGGGTTAATTTTCTCCATTATATTAGGATGAATAGTCTGAGTCTACTAGGTATGGGTTAGTGTCAGGGATTCAGTATTTCGAATGGAAAATTGGAAAATGAATCCAATGTGTATATAAATATATGCTGCACAAATATCCTCCCGCTCTCATCCAGAACAATGCCTTGACATTACCTTCACCCCAAGTAAGACACAATTAGAGGAGAAGAGTTACAAAATCAGTGAATACATATCTGGAATGGAAAATGCTCAGGAGTTCACAACCTTGGAGGTGGTAGAGGAGTTTCCAAAACTAAGGGAAAGGGTAAACACTCCACAAACATGGAGCTCTGCTGGCCTAAAAACTTTTTGAGAAACTGCCTCTGAGCTTCCACACTTGAAATATATGTAGTTTTCAGGGGATTTGGCTTCCTCTGTAGTGAGACCATCAAGGCTGGGTCTGCATCTATGTGACCTGGAGGACATGGTTTCTTATTTTCCAATGAACAAGATGAAGCAGTGCTGAATCCTATCTTTGTAGGTAAACTGAGGCCATTGGGGACTAAGTGTCTCCCCGTGTGGACTGTGAAGCCATTTGGTCCTCTTCCACTTTTTGTGGTGTTTTTGCTGCTGCACTGTGAGTTTGATATTTGTTTCACGAAATACTAGGAGCTAACCGGGGACACAGTGCTGGAGGGAGTTCTGTCACGTGTGGTGGGTCAGGGTCTGCAAGAGAATGCACCAACTAGGCTCCTATCTCTCACAGCTTGCCCCATTGCCCCCTTGTCCATATCAACCTGATTCTTAATTTTCCTCTGAAAACTCTCCATGTAACAAGATGCCTTTACATATAAGGGTCTGCTGGCTGCACCATGTCAGTTACAAGCCATTTGGAATCCAATGGTAGATCCACATGGCCCTACCACGGATGTTTTATCAAACACCTCCCCACCACTGCTCTAGACCCACTACTCAGCAGGCTCCAAATTTCTGGCATCTCTGTTCTACACCATTTTCATGAAACTAAGTAAATCAAGGCACTGTCTGGTATACTCATGATCAGCAACAGGACATCCAATGTTTCTCCAGTGCCACCTGGTCATAGGAATTTCAAAAATTTCATGGTATTTATCCAGCCATTTTTCAAGCATGAAGTTGGAGGCACTGTGGGTTTCAGTTCATTCAGCAAACATTAAATGGTGAGGAAGCTCATTTCAATGAAATCTCTGGAGAACTCTCACAGGCATGGCTTCCCAAATAGTGGACAAAAGGTCACATTAGGCCAGGCCCATTGAGGTCTACAATGTGAGGTCCATGTGTGTTTTGACTCTCAACTATGGCTGCCATTTCTTTAAGAATAAAATCATGTGATATCCTTGCTGAGATTCCCAGGCCTCTGTGGAAATCCACCCGGGGCCTAGGTCTCAGTTTCCAAGAGCGACTTTCATGCGTGGCCTCTTAAAATCCCAACAAAATTCATGGCAATGCTTCTCTGAGTTCAGTTCCAAAACCCAGTCTCTAAGGGGAATCATACCAGAGTTCAAGCCCACCTGGACCCAGTCATTTTTTCCAATGCCACACAAATGAACAAAATTAAAACCAAAACACTCCCACATGGCCCTCATCTTATTCCATATAGTCAATCATCTTAACCTCTGGCTGGAGGTTTCCATGAGGGGCGCAGCCAATGACAGTGTCCAAAATCAGCTCGTTTGCCCCTCATTTGTCTAAAGTCCGGGTAGCCTGGACACCGTTTCTGTGAACCAGGAGTGAACAAATAAGCCTGCTGTTAATACTTCTGTGTTTCTCCAATTTGAGGCCTACTGATTTTAGGTATCGATTCTTTAGGTGATTTAGAATCATGCGAAAACACAAGCACCTCTGCAGGGCTTTGAAGAACTCATTTGACCCAAAGAATCCCTATTGTCATTTGATGGAGTGCAGGAACCTAACAGAGGAAGGCAAGAGACTTCATCCACAATGAATGAAATTTTTTGCCATTTTGGTTTTGGAAGCTCACATGGGATCATTCTTAAGATCCATCAGGTGCTGAGAATCTAAGTCACAGCCACACACAGGCCCAAGAGGCTGATAAAGACACATCCCTTTCCAAAGCAATTAAGCAAAGAGCCACAGGTGAGGCCCATTCATTTCCATTTGAAAACTGTTTTCTTCAGGCTTCACAAAGCAGTGGCCTGAGGCAAAGACCTTCCTGACATTCAGTGCAACACAACAATAAGTAAGCAAAAGGCCCAAAGCAGGGTTTCTGCAATGAGACTTTCCTGGTCACACTGATATCTGAGTTTTCTGAGATGCTCGCCATTCTCTTCAGCTATCCAGTACATGGCCATGTCACAGAGCTTGGAGGTGGTACATATTTTGGACACAAATCCATGAGCCTATTCTGGAGAGTGGCCAGAATTCAGGAAGCAAACAACAACTTAGAAAGATAGCAGGTGTTGCACATCCATAAGACAAGCTGCAGTCCATTCATATATTGGGCAGGATGAATTTTGGTATGATTTATACTAGACAGGACACATCCATTAATGCATTCTCTTTTCTAATGTCTACAACAATGGACACAGTGGGATACACAGAAACAGAAACACTCGCCGTGTCAAATGACTTACTAGAAACTGTCCACTCCAAACCAAACAAACCGCCTTTCCTATCTATTCTGAGAACATGAGACAAAACAACAAACCCACACCCACTCCCACAAAGGCACCTCCTTCCCCCAAGTAGGTCTGTGACTATCCAGAGTGTCCTCTGACTGGTGGGCCATTCTATGTTCCCCCGAAATGGCCTGTCTTCTCTCAGATCTTGTTTCCTTGACCAACTCTGTGAAGATGTCAGGAAAAAGTGGTTAGCCACTACCTGTTTTCTCAGGAAAGGTCCATCTTCAGAGCTCTCCTGGCATTTGGCCATCCTCACATCATTAGGTACCAAGAAAACTGACTCTGTCCTTGGTAAATCCAAACAAGTGAGCCAACTGGGACTAGGACTGCGACTGCCTCTGGGTGCCTGGCTTCTTGGATACCAAGTTCAGAGAGTTCCATCACCAAGGAAATGAGGTATGTCACATTCTTTGGAACTGAATGAGGTCACTGCCTTGGCAACCACTTTGTCCTAACAGTTCCTTAAAGGCTAACATAAAATGGAGGTTGCCCCCGCTTCCTGTGACACTTTCATAAGGTAGAATGTATATCACCATTGGCACCCGGGAACAGCTCTCCACTCAGCCCTGGTTTGGTCCATCTTCTGTACAATAAGAAGAGAGAGAGGCAGATTCAGACACATCCCTTCATCCTGACCAGGTTGTTTGCCATGGAAGATGACTTTTGCTCTCTCAGGTGCTTCATAACTGCCTACAACTTCTCCAGGTGTCATTTGTGCATGGACATTTGAGGTTCTAATCAGGTGGAAGGTCCCCAACTTTCCTGTATTGTAAGAACCACTCTGTCCCTGCTCTTCTGTAAAATGATTGAGGGAACAGTGTATACTTGGGGTTAAAAACAGGTTTGATTTGGGTTACAAGTGATTCTGTGTGATGAATAATGGTATTGGGAACCTGCAATATTTACAAGAATATAGAGGTGAAATATAAGTAGGAAAACAGAAATCTAGGTATGATTTGAAGCCCAGAAGGATTTTGCACTTGATTGGGATACTTAGCTTTGAATGATGTTCTGCAAAGATGCCTCAGATAATTCGATATACAATGGCATAGGACCTTGTACATTGGATGATTGAAGTTAGAAGAGAACATCCAGTCAAAAAGGGATATTCAGTAGGATTAGGAAGATAGTCTGTAGGTTTAGGAAGAAGAGTGAGTATAGGATTTGGACCAAAAGTTCTTTAGCAATAGACTTTCGGTTGTTGAGTGAATGTAAATGTCAGCACATATGAAGAGTCAGTCACTATGTTGAACTGGGGAAAATATGTAGAAAAGCAGATATCAATAGAAACATTATGAAATCAGGCAAAGTATAAAGTGAATGATAGAATTAGACATTTTCAACAGGGTTGAGTTTGAATATATAAATTAGGAAAAAAACAAATATGTAGTCACCAATAGGATTGACAATTGACAGCATTAGGCAACCCGGACATGGATTTTTTTAGAAATCCATGTTCACTTTCCATTTAGGCTTTGGTACAATCATAAGTGTGACCTTTCCATTTTTTGTCCAGAATATTACTGTGATAATGAGGTGACATGAGTATTTCTTTCACCATTTCTGGGAGTAATATATTGAAGATGTAAAATGAGAATCAGGGGTACAAAGAGGTGTACCCTGTTTCTAGGAACATAGAGAAAAAGCATGAATAGACCATACTGTGAATAAATAATATAACTTTTTTGAACTTTAAATAATGAATTGAACTGATATCTGAAAAATTAAAGGAAATCATATATTGATATACAATCATTCATTCCAACCAGGTATATATGTAATGGAAATATTTGTGTTTAGGTTTATCATGAAGAGTGTGTGAGTTTTGCTTCAAAATGATTATGGAAATTCAAAATAATGTGTTTGGAAAGAAGTCTCATGAAAAGACCAGTCAAGAAACCCTGACAATACATGTGTTCTGAAGCAAGAAGTGGTGAAAGTTGAAACAAATGCTTATTAATTTGTGAACTTGTGGATGAAATGTATATCCTGTGATGTGCAAAAACTGAAGAAACAATAATGTACCAGTGTCGAATACAAATGAATGACAAATTACAGATCATGTCCATAGGAGTCTACTTGCATTGATGTTAGACTGGGTCAGTTACTGTAGAATAATTAGGATTTGTATGCACCATTCAATGAAGTTAGTTTTCAGTACTAGGAAACAAATATGTATTTCAGGTGGATGAATATTTCTGATTATAATCTTGTGAAAAGTGGATTATAAATCCACATACATGAACATGAATGAATTTAGAGAGTGTATATTAGACGCATATATTTCATATTTTGAAAAATTTGGAGAGTATATCTATATCTATATCTATATGTATACACACACACACACACACACACACACAAACACAAACACTCACAGACATTAAAAATACCAATATAAATTCCAATCGAAATTCATCATTAAATATGTATCATCCACAAATGCAAAAATATTTATTTTACTGAACATGAGTTAATGTATAATGTTGTTCTACTAGGACGCTCTCCTATAGGTTGAATTTTCATTTCCAACAGCATTTAGGAGGAGTGAACTCTTCTCACAATTTGTATCTGCCAAGACAGCCACCTCACAAAAATGTACGTGTGATACCTGGTAGGATTCTATATATGCATATAAATATACATGTGTGAATAGGCTACAGAAAAGGGAAACAAGAATTCACATATTTGTTAAGTTTAAAACACATGGAGAATATTTCAATTAAAATTTGACTAGATTTATAACTCCTACCTTATATAATGCAAATGTCAAGTCCAACTATACAACATGTCTCCTCTGAAGTACTTGTATTTCTAATGTGTTGGGTTAATTTTCTCCATTATATTAGGATGAATAGTCTGAGTCTACTAGGTATGGGTTAGTGTCAGGGATTCAGTATTTCGAATGGAAAATTGGAAAATGAATCCAATGTGTATGTAAATATATGCTGCACAAATATCCTCCCGCTCTCATCCAGAACAATGCCTTGACATTACCTTCACCCCAAGTAAGACACAATTAGAGGAGAAGAGTTACAAAATCAGTGAATACATATCTGGAATGGAAAATGCTCAGGAGTTCACAACCTTGGAGGTGGTAGAGGAGTTTCCAGAACTAAGGGACAGAGTAAACCCTCCACAAACATGGAGCTCTGCTGGCCTAAAAACTTTTTGAGAAACTGCCTCTGAGCTTCCACACTTGAAATATATGTTGTTTTCAGGAGATTTGGCTTCCTCTGTAGTGAGACCATCAAAGCTGGGTCTGCATCCATGTGACCTGGAGGACATGGTTTCTTATTTTCCAATGAACAAGATGAAGCAGTGCTGAATCCTCTCTTTGTAGGTAAACTGAGGCCACTGGGGACTAAGTGTCTCCCCGTGTGGACTTTGAAGCCATTTGGTCCTCCTCCACTTTTTGTGGTGTTTTTGCTGCTGCACTGTGAGTTTGGTATTTGTTTCACGAAATACTAAGAGCTAAACTGGGACACAGTGCTGGAGGGAGTTCTGTCACGTGTGGTGGGTCAGGGTCTGCAAGAGAATGCACCAACTAGGCTCCTATCTCTCACAGCTTGCCCCATTGCCCCCTTGTCCATATCAACCTGATTCTTAATTTTCCTCTGAAAACTCTCCATATAACAAGATGCCTTTACATATAAGGGTCTGTTGTCAGTTACAAGCCATTTGGAATCCAATTTTAGATAAACATGGCCCTACCACGGATGTTTTATCAAACACCTCCCCACCATTGCTCTAGACCCACTACTCAGCAGGCTCCAACTTACTGGCATCTCTGTTCTACAACATTTTCATGAAACTCAGTAAATCAAGGCACTGTCTGGTATACTCATGATCAGCAACAGGACATCCAATGTTTCTCCAGTGCCACCTGGTCATAGGAATTTCAAAAATTCATGGTATTTATCTAGCCATTTTTCAAGCATGAAGTTGGAGGCACTGTGGGATTCAGTTCATTCAGCAAACATTAAATGGTGAGGAAGCTCATTTCAATGAAATCTCTGGAGAACTCTCACAGGCACGGCTTCCCAAAGAGTGGACAAAAGGTCACATTAGGCCAGGCCCATTGAGGTCTACAATGTGAGGTCCATGTGTGTTTTGACTCTCAACTATGGCTGCCATTTCTTTAAGAATAAAATCATGTGATATCCTTGCTGAGATTCCCAGGCCTCTGTGGAAATCCACCCGGGGCCTAAGTCTCAGTTTCCAAGAGCGACTTTCATGCGTGGCCTCTTAAAATCCCAACAAAATTCATGGCAATGCTTCTCTGAGTTCAGTTCCAAAAACCCAGTCTCTAAGGGGAATCACACCAGAGTTCAAGTCCACGTGGACCCAGTCATTTTTTCCAATGCCACACAAATGACCAAAATTATAACCAAAACACTCCCACATGGCCCTCATCTTATTCCGTATAGTCAATCATCTTAACCTCTGGCTGGAGGTTTCCATGAGGGGTGCAGCCAATGACAGTGTCCAAAATCTGCTCGTTTGCCCCTCATTTGCCTAAAGTAAGGGTAGCCTGTACACCGTTTCTGTGAACCAGGAGTGAACAAATAAGCCTGCCGTTAATACTTCTGTGTTTCTCCAATTTGAGGCCTACTGATTTTAGGTATCGATTCTTTAGGTGATTTAGAGTCATGCGAAAACCCAAGCACCTCTGCAGGGCTTTGAAGAACTCATTTGACCCAAAGAATCCCTATTGTCATTTGATGGAGTGCAGGAACCTAACAGAGGAAGGCAAGAGACTTCATCCACAATGAATGAAATTTTTTGCCATTTTGGTTTTGGAAGCTCACATGGGATCATTCTTAAGATCCATCAGGTGCTGAGAATCTAAGTCACAGCCACACACAGGCCCAAGAGGCTGATAAAGACACATCCCTTTCCAAAGCAATTAAGCAAAGAGCCACAGGTGAGGCCCATTCATTTCCATTTGAAAACTGTTTTCTTCAGGCTTCACAAAGGGGTGGCCTGAGGCAAAGACCTTCTTGACATTCAGTGCAACACAACAATAAGTAAGCAAAAGGCCCAAAGCAGGGTTTCTGCACTGAGACTTTCCTGGTCACACTGATATCTGAGTTTTCTGAGATGCTCGCCATTCTCTTCACTTATCCAGTACATGGCCATGTCACAGAGCTTGGAGGTGGTACATATTTTGGACACAAATCCATGAGCCTATTCTGGAGAGTGGCCAGAATTCAGGAAGAAAACAACAACTTAGAAAGATAGCAGGTGTTGCACATTGATAAGACAAGCTGCAGTCCATTCATATATTGGGCAGGATGAATTATGGGATGATTTATACTAGACAGGACACATTCATTAATGCATTCTCTTTTCTAATGTCTACAACAACGGACACAGTGGGATACACAGAAACACTCGCCGTGTCAAATGACTTACTAGAAACTGTCCACTCCAAACCAAACAAACCACCTTTCTTATCTATTCTCAGAACATGAGACAAAACAACAAACCCACACCCACTCCACAAAGGCACCTCCTTCCCCCAATTAGGTCTGTGACTTTCCGGAGTGTCCTCTGAATGGTGGGCCATACTATGTTCCCCCGAAATGGCCTGTCTTCTCTCAGATCTTGTTTCCTTGACCAACTTTGTGAAGATGTCAGGAAAAAGTGTTTAGCCACTACCTGTTTTCTCAGGAACGGTCCATCTTCAGAGCTCTCCTGGCATTTGGCCATCCTCACATCATTAGGTACCAAGAAAACTGACTCTGTCCTTGGTAAATCAAAACAAGTGAGCCCACTGGGACTGGGACTGGGACTGCCTCTGGGTGCCTGGCTTCTTGGATACCAAGTTCAGAGAGTTCCATCACCAAGGAAATGAGGTATGTCACATTCTTTGGAACTGAATGAGGTCACTGCCTTGGCAACCACTTTGTCCTAACAGTTGCTTCCAAGGGTAACATAAGATGGAGGTTGCCCCTACTTCCTGTGACACTTTCATAAGGTAGAATGTATATCAACCATTGGCACCCGGGAACAGCTCTCCACTCAGGCCTGGTTTGGTCCATCTTCTCTACAATAAGAAGAGAGAGATTCAGATTCAGACACATCCCTTCATCCTGACCAGGTTGTTTGCCATGGAAGATGACTTTTGCTCTCTCAGGTGCTTCATACCTGCCTAGAACTTCTCCAGGTATCATTTGTGCATGGACATTTGAGGTTCTCATCAGGTGGAAGGTCCCCAACTTTCCTGTATTGTAAGAACCACTCTGTCCCTGCTCTTCTGTAAAATGATTGAGGGAACGGTGTATACTTGGGGTTAAAAACAGGTTTGATTTGGGTTACGAGTGATTCTGTGTGATGAATAATGGTATTGGGAACCTGCAATATTTACAAGAATATAGAGGTGAAATATAAGTAGGAAAACAGAAATCTAGGTATGATTTGAAGCCCAGAAGGGTTTTGCCCTTGATTGGGATACTTAGCTTTGAATGATGTTCTGCAAAGATGCCTCAGATAATTCGATATACAATGGCATAGGACCTTGTACATTGGATGATTGAAGTTAGAAGAGAACATCCAGTCAAAAAGGGATATTCAGTAGGATTAGGAAGATAGTCGGTAGGTTTAGGAAGAAGAGTGAGTATAGGATTTGGACCAAAAGTTCTTTAGCAATAGACTTTCGGTTGTTGAGTGAATGTAAATGTCAGCACATATGAAGAGTCAGTCACTATGTTGAACTGGGGAAAATATGTAGAAAAGCAGATATCAATAGAAACATTATGAAATCAGGCAAAGTATAAAGTAAGTGATAGAATTAGACATTTTCAACAGGGTTGAGTTTGAATATATAAATTAGGAAAAAAACAAATATGTAGTCACCAATAGGATTGACAATTGACAGCATTAGGCAACCTGGGCATGGATGTTTTTAGAAATCCATGTTCACTTTCCATTTAGGCTTTGGTACAATCATAAGTGTGACCTTTCCATTTTTTGTCCAGAATATTACTGTGATAATGAGGTGACATGAGTATTTCTTTCACCATTTCTGGGAGCAATATATTGAAGGTGTAAAATGAGAATCGGGGGTACAAAGAGGTGTACCCTGTTTCTAGGAACATAGAGAAAAAGCATGAATAGACCATACTGTGAATAAATAATATAACTTTTTTGAACTTTAAATAATGAATTAACCGATATCTGAAAAATTAAAGGAAATCATATATTGATATACAATCATTCATTCCAACCAGGTATATATCTAATGGAAATATTAGTGTTTTGGTTTATTATGAAGAGTGTGTGAGTTTTGCTTCAAAATGATTATGGAAATTCAAAATAATGTGTTTGGAAAGAAGTCTCATGAAAAGAGCAGTCAAGAAACCCTTACAATACATGTGTTCTGAAGCAAGATGATTAAAGTTGAAACAAATGCTTATTAATTTGTGAACTTGTGGATGAAATGTATATCCTGTGATGTGCAAAAACTGAAGAAACAATAATGTACCAGTGTCGAATACAAATGAATGACACATTACATATCATGTCCCATAGGAGTCTACTTGCATTGATGTTAGACTGGGTCAGTTACTGTAGAATAATTAGGATTTGTATGCACCATTCACTGAAGTTAGTTTTCAGTACTAGGAAACAAATATGTATTTCAGGTGGATGAATATTTCTGATTATCATCTTGTGAAAAGTTGATTATAAATCCACATACATGAACATGAATGAATTTAGAGTGTGTATATTAGACACATATATTTCATATTTTGAAAAATTTGGAGAGTATATCTATATCTATATCTATATCTATACACACACACACACACACACACACACACACAACACTCACAGACATTAAAAAGTACCAATATAAATGCCAATCGAAATTCATCAGTAAATATGTATCATCCACAAATGCAAAAATATTTATTTTACTGAACATGAGTTAATGTATAATGTTGTTCTACTAGGACTCTCTCCTATAGGTTGAATTTTCATTTCCAACAGCATTTAGGAGGAGTGAACACTTCTCACAATTTGTATCTGCCAAGACAGCCATCTCACAAAAATGTACGTGTGATACCTGGTAGGATTCTATATATGCATATAAATATACATGTGTGAATCGGCTACAGAAAAGGGAAACAAGAATTCACATATTTGTTATGTTTAAAAACACATGAGAATATTTCAATTAAAATTTGACTAGATTTATAACTCCTACCTTATATAATGGAAATGTCAAGTCCAACTATACAACATGTCTCTGGAGAACCTTTGGATGTCCTGTTGTTTATCATGAGTATACTAGACAGTGCCTTGATTGACTGTGTTTCATGAAAATGATCTAGAACAGACATGCCAGTAAGTTGGTGCCTGCTGAGTAGTGTGCCTAGAGCAGTGGTGTGTATGTGTGTCATAATACATCTCTGTTGTGGCCATATGGATTTGCCATTGGCTTCCAAATGGCTTGTGACAGACATGGTGAGGCCAGCAGACACTAATATGTAAGGGCGTCTTGTTATATGGAGAGGTTTCATGGCAATGTTAAGAATCAGGTTGCAATAGACAAGGGAAAAAGCTATGTGGGATAGAAGCCTGGTTGGTGCATTCTCCTGCAGACCCTGACCCACCACATGTGGCAGAACTCTATCCAGCACTGTGTCCCTTTTGAACTCCTTGTATTTCGTGAAGCAAATACCAAACTACCAATGCAGGAGAAAGAAAAACCATGAAAAAGTGGAGGATGACCAAATGGCTTCACAGCCCAGATGGGGAGAGACTTAGCACGCACTGGTCACATTTTACTTAAAAGAGAGAATTCACCACTGCTGCCTCATGTTCATTAGAAAATAAGAAACCATGTCCTCCAGGTCACATAGAATCAGACCCAGCTTTGATGGTCTCACGACAAAGGAAGCTAAAGCTCCTGAAAACAACATATATTTCAAGTGCCCAACCTCAGAGGCAGTTTATCAAGAAGTCCTTTAGGCCAGCAGAGCTCCATGTTTGTGGAGTTTTTAACCTGTCACTTACTTATGGAAACTTCTCTACCACATCCAAGGTTGTGAACTCCTGAGCATTTTCCATTCCAGTTATATATTCACAGATTTTATAACTCTTCTCCACTAATTGTGTCTTACTTGGGGTGAAGGTAATGTCAAGGCATTGTTCTGGATGAGAGAGGGAAAATATTTTGTGTAGCACATATTTGATAGACATTGGATTCTTTTTCCTATTTTCCATTCAAAATACTGAATCCCTGACACTAACACATACCCTACTAGACTCTGACTACTAATCCTAATATGATGGAGAAAAATAACCCAAATAGAACAGAAATACAAGCAGGTCAGAGGAGGCATGGTGTATTTTTGAACTTTTCTTTTGCATAATAAATGGTAGGTGTTATAAATCTAGTGAATTTTTATTTGGAATAGTTTTTCATGTGTTTTTAAAATTAACAAATATGTGAATCCCTGCCTCCCTTTCTCTCTAGCCTATACAGCACATGTATTTTTATATGTACATATAGAATCCTACCTGGTATCACACGTACATTTTTGTGAGGTTGCTGACTCGGCAGATATAAATTGTGTGAAGAGACTACCCCTCTTAAACGCTGTTGGAACTAAAAATTCAACCTATGGGTGAGCTTCCTAGTACAACAACATTATACATAATTTCATGTTCAGTAAAGTATATATTTTTGCATCAGTAGTTGTTATATATTTCATTATAAATTTCATTTGGCATATATTGCTACTTTTTTATGTTTCTCTGTGTGTTTTTTTGGTATATATATATATATATATATATATATATATATATATATATACTCTCCTGATTTATCAAAACATGAACTATATGTGTCTTATATACACTCTCTACATTCATACATTCATTCATGTTCATGCATGAGGAAATATAATCAACTTTTCTCAAGATTATTATTGGAAATATTCATCCACCTGAAATACATATTTGTTTCCTTGTACTGACAACTCACTTCTGTGAATGGTGCATACAAATCCTAATAATTCTACAGTATCTGACCCAGTTTAACATCAATGCAAGCAGATTCCTATGGGACATGATGTGTATTTTGACGTTCATTTATATTCCACACTGCTACATTAATATTTCTGCAGTTTTTGCACATCATAGGATATATATTTCATCCACAAGTTCACAACTTTATAGGTATTTTTTCACTTTTAATCATTTCCTGCTTCAGAACACATGTATTCCTCCCGGTTTCTTGACTGGTCTTTTCATGAGACTTCTCTGCAAACACATTTTTTTTTTAATTTCATAATCAGTTTTGAAGCAAAACTCACACACTTTTCATGATAAACCATAAATCTAATATCACCATTAGATGCATAACTGTTTGGAATGGATGATTGTATATCAATATTAGGTTTCCTCTATATTTTCAGAAATCAATTCAATCCATTATTTAAAGTTCGAACCAGGTATATTATTTATTCACAGTATGGTCTATTCATGCATTATCTCTATATTCATAGGCACAAGGTACACCTATTTGTACCCCCAATTAATTTATACGTCTTCAAAATATTGCTATCCTACATATTTTACCCAGTTCATCATTGTGACTGACTCTTCACATGTGCTGACATTTACATTCACTCTCTACCTGAAACCCTATTGCTAAAGAACTTTTGGTCCAAATCCTATACTCACTCTTTTATCTAAACCCACCGACTATTTTCCTAATCCTACCGAATATCCCTTTTTGACTGGATGTTCTCTTCCACATTCAATCATCCAAATTAGAAGGTCCTATGCCATAGTATATTGATTTAACTGAGACAACTGTGCAGGACATAAATCAATGCTAAGTATCCCAATCAAGGGCCCAATGCCCTTCTGGGCTTCAAAACTTACCTAGATTTCTGTTTTCATACTTATATTTCACCTATATATTCTTATAAATATCGCAGGTTCCTAATACAAATATTCATTCCAGAGAATGATTCCTAACCCAAATTGAACATGTTATTAACCCTAACCATACACTTTTCCCTCAATCTAATTTTACAGAAGAGCAGGGACAGAGTTGGTCTTACAATACAGGAATATAGGCGATCTTCCAGCTGCTGAAAACCTAAAAGGTCCATGCTGAAATGATCCTTGGAGAAGATGTAGGCATCTATGAAGGACATGAGAGAGCAAAAGTCATCTTCCATGGCAAACAACCTGGTCAGGTTGATGGGATGTGTCTGAATTAGCCTCTCTCTTCCTAATGTAGAGAAGATGGACCAAACCATGCCTGTGTGGAGAGCTGTTCCCCGGTGCCTATGGTTGATATACCATTCTAACATATGAATGAGTCACAGCAAGTAGAGGCAGCCTCCATCTTTTGGGAACCATGTAAGCAACTGTTAAAACAAAGTGGTTTCCAAGGCAGTGACTTCATTCAGATCTTGAAGAAAGTGACATCACCTTACAGTTTTGGTAATGAAAGTCTGTGATCTTGGGATCCAGGAAACCAGGCACACAGAGTCAAACCCACTCCATGTCCCAGTGGGCTAACTTGTTTGGATTTAACAAGACAGAGTTACTCTTTCTTTGTACCTACTGATGTGAGGACAGCCAAATGCCTGGAAACTATGAAGACTGGCCTTTCCAGAGAAAGCAGGTAGTTTCTCACCATGGGCTCCTGACAACTTCACAGAGTTGGCCAAAGAGAACAGATTGGAGACAGGACACGCCATTTTGGGGGAACATAGTATGGCCCACAAGACAGAGGACACTCCGGATAGTCACAGACCTACTTGGGGAAAGGAGGTGACTTTTTGGGTGTGAGTGTGAGTTTGTGGTTTTGTCTCATGTTCTGAGAATAGTTAGGAAAGCTGGTTTGTTTGTTTTGGAGTGGACTGTGTCTAGTAAGTCCTTTGACAAGGTGAGTGTTTCTGTGTCTATATATCATACTGTGTCCGTGATTGTAGACATTAGAAAAGAGAATGCATCAATGGATGTGTCCTGTCTACAAGAAAGCTTCAAAGCATTCATCCTGTGCAATTAATGAATGGACTGCAGGTTGCCGTATGGATGGGCAACTCCTGCCATCTTTCTAAATTCCTGTTTTCTTCCTGAATTCTGGACACTCTCCAGAATACACTCATGATTTTGTGTCCAAGATATGTACCACCTCCATCTCTGTGACATGGCCATGTACTGGATAGCTGATGGGAATGGCGAGTATCTCAGAAAACTCAGATATCAGTATGCCCAAGAAAGTCTCAGTGGAGAAACCCTGCTTTGGGCCTTTTGCTTACCTATTCTGTTGCCCTGAATGTCAGGAAGGTCTATGCCTCAGGCCACACTTTGTGAAGCCTGCAGAAAATAGTTTTCAAATGGAAAAGAATGGTCATTACCTGTGCCTCTTTGCTTAATTGCTTTGGAAATGGATGTTTCTGAATCAGCCTCTCAGCCCTATGTGAGGCTGTGGCTTAGATTCACAGCACATGATGGGTCTAAAGAAAAATCCCATGTGTGCATCCCATACCAAATTGGGCAAAAGAGCTGTCAGAGTGGTTCTTAAAATACAGGAAAGTTGGGGACCTTCCACCTGATGAGAACCTCAAATGTCCATGCACAAATGATACCTGGAGAAGTTGTAGGCAGGTATGAAGCACCTGAGAGAGCAAAAGTCATCTTCCATGGCAAACAACCTGGTCAGGATGAAGGGATGTGTCTGAATCTGAATCTCTCTGTTCTTATTGTAGAGAAGATGGACCTAACCAGGCCTGAGTGGAGAGCTGTTCCCGGGTGCCAATGGTTGATATACATTCTACCTTATGAAAGTGTCACAGGAAGTAGGGGCAACCTCCATCTTATGTTACCCTTGGAAGCAACTGTTAGGACAAAGTGGTTGCCAAGGCAGTGACCTAGATCAGTTCCAAAGAATGTGACATACCTCATTTCCTTGGTGATGGAACTCTCTGAACTTGGTATCCAAGAAGCCAGGCACCCAGAGGCAGTCCCAGTCCCAGTCCCAGTGGGCTCACTTGTTTTGATTTACCAAGGACAGAGTCAGTTTTCTTGGTACCTAATGATGTGAGGATGGCCAAATGCCAGGAGAGCTCTGAAGATGGACCTTTCCTGAGAAAACAGGTAGTGGCTAACCACTTTTTCCTGACATCTTCACAGAGTTGGTCAAGGAAAGAATGTCTGAGAGAAGACAGGCCATTTCGGGGGAACATAGTATGGCCCACCAGTCAGAGGACACTCCGGATAGTCACAGACCTACTTGGGGCAAGGAGGTGCCTTTGTGGGAGTGGGTGTGGGTTTGTTGTTTTGTCTCATGTTCTGAGAATAGATAGGATAGGCGGTTTGTTTGGTTTGGAGTGGACAGTTTCTAGTAAGTCATTTGACACGGCGAGTGTTTCTGTTTCTGTGTATCCCACTGTGTCTGTTGTTGTAGACATTACAAAAGAGAATGCATTAATGGATGTGTCCTGTCTAGTATAAATCTTCCCATAATTCATCCTGCCCAATATATGAATGGACTGCAGCTTGTCTTATCGATGTGCAACACCTGCTATCTTTCTAAGTTGTTTTCTTCCTGAATTCTGGCCACTCTCCAGAATAGGCTCATGGATTTGTGTCCAAAATATGTACCACTGCCAAGCTCTGTGACATGGCCATGTACTGGATAGCTGAAGAGAATGGCGAGCATCTCAGAAAACTCAGATATCAGTGTGACCAGAAAAATCTCAGTGCAGAAACCCTGCTTTGGGCCTTTTGCTTACTTATTGTTGTGTTGCACTGAATGTCAGGAAGGTCTTTGCCTCATGCCACCCCTTTGTGAAGCCTGAAGAAAACAGCTTTCAAATGGAAATGAATGGGCCTCACCTGTGGCTCTTTGCTTAATTGCTTTGGAAAGAGATGTGTCTTTATCAGCCTTTGGACCTGTGTGTGGCTGTGACTTAGATTCTCAGCACCTGATAGATCTTAAGAATGATCCCATGTGAGCTTCCAAAACCAAAATGCCAAAAAATATCATTCATTGTGGATGAAGTCTCTTGCCTTCCTCTGTTAGGTTCCTGCACTCCATCAAATGAGAATAGGGATTCTTTGGGTCAAATGAGTTCTTCAAAGCCCTGCAGAGGTGCTTGTGTTTTCACATGACTCTAAATCACCTAAAGAATTGATACCTAAAATCAGTAGGCCTGAAATTGGAGACACAAAGAAGTATTAAAGGCAGGCTTATTTGTTCACTCCTGGTTCACAGAAACGGTGTCCAGGCTACCCTGACTTTAGGCAAATGAGGGGCAAAGGAGCTGATTTTGGACACTGTCTTGGGCTGTGCCCCTCATGGAAACCTCCAGCCAGAGGTTAAGATGATTGACTATATGGAATAAGATGAGGGCCATGTGGGAGTGTTTTGGTTTTGATTTTGGTCATTTGTGTGGCATTGGAAAAAATGACTGGGTACACGTGGGGTTGAACTCTGGTGTGATTCCCCTTAGAGACTGGATTTTGGAAGTGAACTCAGAGAAGCATTGCCATGAATTTTGTTGGGATTTTAAGAGGCCACGCATGAAAGTCGCTCTTGGAAACTGAGACCTAGGCCCCGGGTGGATTTCCACAGAGGCCTGGGAATCTCAGCAAGGATATCACATGATTTTATTCTTAAAGAAATGGCAGCCATAGTTGAGAGTCAAAACACACATGGACCTCACATTGTAGACCTCAATGGGCCTGGCCTAATGTGACCGTTTGTCCACTCTTTGGGATACCGTGCCTGTGAGGGTTCTCCAGAGATTTCATTGAAATGAGCTTCCTCACCATTTAATGTTTGCTGAATGAACTGAAATCCACAGTGCCTCCAACTTCATGCTTGAAAAATGGCTAGATAAATACCATGAAATTTTTGAAATTCCTATGACCAGGTGGCACTGGAGAAACACTGCATGTCCTGTTGCTGATCATGATTATACCAGACAGTGCCTTGACTTACTAGGTTTCATGAAAATGGTGTAGAACAGAGATGCCAGTAAGTTGGAGCCTGCTGACTAGTGGGTCTAGAGCAGTGGTGGGGAGGTGTTTGATAAAACATCCGTGGTAGGGCCATGTGGATCTACCATTGGATTCCAAATGGCTTGTAACTGACATGGTGCAGCCAGCAGACCCTTGTATGTAAAGGCATCTTGTTACATGGAGAGTTTTCAGAGGAAAATTAAGAATCAGGTTGATATGGACAAGGGGGCAATGGGGCAAGCTGTGAGAGATAGGAGCCTAGTTGGTGCATTCTCTTGCAGACCCTGACCCACCACACGTGACAGAACTCCCTCCAGCACTGTGTCCCAGTTTAGCTCCTAGTATTTCGTGAAACAAATACCAAACTCACAGTGCAGCAGCAAAAACACCACAAAAAGTGGAAGAGGACCAAATGGCTTCACAGTCCACACGAGGAGACACTTAGTCCCCAGTGGCCTCAGTTTACCTACAAAGAGATGATTCAGCACTGCTTCATCTAGTTCATTGGAAATAAGAAACCATGTCCTCCAGGTCACATAGATTCAGACCCAGCTTTGATGGTCTCACTACAAAGGAAGCCAAATCTCCTGAAAACAACATATATTTCAAGTGCAAAACTCAGTGGCAGTTTCTCAAAAAATTTTTAGGCCAGCAGAGCTCCATGTTTGTGGAGTTTTTACCCTGTCCCTTAGTTTTGGAAACTGCTCTACCACCTCCAAGGTTGTGAACTCCTGAGCATTTTCCATTCCAGATATGTATTCACTGATTTTTTAACTCTTCTCCTCTAATTGTGTCTTACTTGGGGTGAAGGTAATGTCAAGGCATTGTTCTGGATGAGAGCGGGAGGATATTTGTGCAGCATATATTTACATACACATTGGATTCATTTTCCAATTTTCCATTCGAAATACTGAATCCCTGACACTAACCCATACCTAGTAGACTCAGACTATTCATCCTAATATAATGGAGAAAATTAACCCAACACATTAGAAATACAAGTACTTCAGAGGAGACATGTTGTATAGTTGGACTTGACATTTGCATTATATGAGGTAGGAGTTATAAATCTAGTCAAATTTATTTGAAATATTCTCCATGTGTTTTAAACTTAACAAATATGTGAATTCTTGTTTCCTTTTTCTGTAGTCTCTTCACACACGTATATTTATATGCATATATAGAATCCTACCAGGTATCACACGTACATTTTTGTGAGGTGGCTGTCTTGGCAGATACAAATTGTGAGAAGAGTTCACTCCTCCTAAATGCTGTTGGAAATGAAAATTCAACTTATAGGAGAGCGTCCTAGCAGAACAACATTATACATTAACTCATGTTCAGTAAAATAAATATTTTTGCATTTGTGGATGATACATATTTACTGATGAATTTCGATTGGCATTTATATTGGTACTTTTTAATGTCTGTGAGTTGTGTGTGTGTGTGTGTGTGTGTGTGTGTGTGTGTATAGATATAGATATAGATATAGATATACTCTCCAAATTTTTCAAAATATGAAATATATGTGTCTAATATACACTCTCTAAATTCATTCATGTTCATGTATGTGGATTTATAATCCACTTTTCACAAGATGATAATCAGAAATATTCATCCACCTGAAATACATATTTGTTTCCTAGTACTGAAAACTAACTTCAGTGAATGGTGCATACAAATCCTAATTATTCTACAGTAACTGACCCAGTCTAACATCAATGCAAGTAGACTCCTATGGGACATGATATGTAATTTGTCATTCATTTGTATTCGACACTGGAACATTATTATTTCTTCAGTTTTTGCACATCATAAGATATACCTTTGCCAAGGCAGTGACCTCATTCAGTTCCAAAGAATGTGACATACCTCATTTCCTTGGTGATGGAACTCTCTGAACTTTGTATCCAAGGAGCCAGGCACCCAGAGGCAGTCCCAGTCCCAGTCCCAGTGGGCTCACTTGTTTGGATTTACCAAAGATAGAGTCAGTCATTCTTGGTACCTACTGAAGTGAGGATTACCAAATGCCTGGAGAGCTCTGAATAGGGAGCTTTCCTGAGAAAGCAGGTAGTGGCTCTCCACTTTTTCCTTACAACTTTACAGAGTTGGCCAAGGAAAACAGATCTGAGAGAGGACAGGCCATTTCGGAAGAACAGAGTATGGCCACCAGTCAGAGGACACTCTGGTTAGTCATACACCTATGGGGAAGGAGGTGCCTTTTTGGGAGTGGGTGTGGGTTTGTGGTTTGTCTCATGTTCTGAAAATAGGTAGGAATGGCGGTTTGTTTGTTTTGGAGTGAACTGTTTCCGGTAAGTCGTTTGAAGAGGTGAGTGTTTCCATGTCTGTGTATCCCACTGTGCCTGTGGTAGTAGACATGAGAAAAGAGAATGCAGCAATGGATGTGTCATGTCTAGTATAAAGCTTCCCAGCATTCATCCTGCCCAATTTATGAATGGAGTGTGGCTTGCCTTATGCACGGGCAACACCTAATACCTTCCTAAGTCCCTGTTTTCTTCCTGAATTCTGGCCACTCTCTATAATAGGCTCATGGTTATGTGTCCAAGATATGTACCAAATCCAAGGTCTTTGACATGGCCATGTACTGGATACCTGAATGGAATGGCCAGCATCTCAGAAAACTCAGATATCAGTGTGACCAGGAAAGTCTCAGTGGAGATACCCTGCTTTGGGCCTTTTGCTTACCTATTGTTCTGTTCCCCTGAATATCAGGAAGGTCTTTGTCTCATGCAACCCCTTTGTTAAGCCTGAAGAAAACAGTTTTCAAATGGAAATGAATGTGCATCACCTCTGGCTCTTTGCTTAATTTCATTGGAAAAGGATGTGTCTGATTCAGGCCCTTTGCCCTGTTTTAGGCTGTGACTTAGCTTCTCAGCACCTGATGGAAGTAAAGAAAGATCCCATATGTGCATCTAAACCAAAATGGAAAAACGTTCAATCAATGTGCATGAATTATATTGCCTTCCTTTGTTAGGTTTCTGAAATCCATCATGTGAGAATAGGGATTCTTTGGGTGAAATGAGTTCTTCAAATCTCTGCAGAGGGGATTGGCTTTTCTCATGACTCCAATTCACAAAAAGAATCTAGATCCAACAGTCAGAGAGCCTCAAATTGGAGAAGCGAAGCAGTATTAAGGGCAGGCCTATTTGATCACTCCTGGTTCACAGGAAGGGTGTCCAAGCCACCCTGACATTCGGCAAATGAGGGGCAAGGGAGCTTATTTTGGACACTGTCTTGGGATGTGCCTCTCATGAAAACCTCCATCCAGATGTTATGATGAGTATCTTTATGGTAGAAGATGAGGGCCATGTAGGCGTGTTTTGGTTATAATTGTGGTCATTTGTGTGGCAGTTGGAAGAGATGACTGGGTCCACCTGGGCATGAATTCTGCTGTGATTCCCCTTAGAGACTGAGTTCTGGAACTGACCTCAGAGAAGTATTGACATGAATTGTGTTGGGATTTTAGGAGGCCATGAATGAGAGTTGCCATTGGAACCTGGGATCAAGGCCCAGAGTGGCTTTCCACAGAACACTGGGAATCACAGCCAGGATATTAAATGATTTTATTCTGAAAGACTTGGCAGGCATAATTGAGATTCAAAACACACTTGGACCTTGCTTTGTAGGCCTCCATGGGCCTGGCTTCATGTGACTTTTTGGCCACTCTTTGGGTAGACTTGCCTGTGAGAGTGCTCCAGAGATTTCCCTGAAATTAGCTTCCTCACCATTTAATGGTTCCTGAATGAATTGAAACCAACATTGCCTCCAAATGCTTCTGTGAAAAAATGCTAGATAATTACCATGAAATTTTAGAAATTCCGATGACCAGCTGGCACTGGAGGACCTTTGATGTCCTGTTGATGATCATGAGTATAACAGACAGGGCCTTGATTGACTGGGTTTCATGAAAATGGTGTAGAACAGAGATGCCAGTAAGTTGGGGCCTGGTAAGTAGTGGGCCTAGAGCTGTGTTATGCAAATGTGTGATAAAACATCTGTGGTGGGGCCATGTGGATCTTCCATTGGCTTCCAAATGGCTGTGACTGACATGGTGCAACCATCACACCCATATATGTAAAGGCATATTTTTATATGGAGAGGTTTCAGGGCAATGTTCAGTATCATGTTGCTATTGTCAAGGGGGCAAGCTACTTGAGATAGAACCCTGGTTGGTGCATTCTCCTGGAGACCCTGCCAACCACACCTGACAGAACTCCCTTCAGCACTGTGTCCCATTTGAACTCGTTGTATTTCATGAAGCAAATACCAAACTCCCAGTGCAGCAGCAAGAAACACCACGAAAATTGGAGGATGACCATTGGTTTCACAGTCCACACGGGAAGACCCTTAGCCCTCAGTGGCCAAAGTTTACCTACAAAAAGAGAATTCATCACTGCTGCCTCATTTTTATTTTAAAATAAGTAACCATTTCCTCCAGGTCACATAGATGCAGATCCAGCTTTGATGGTTTCACTACAAATAAAGCTAAAGCTCCTGACAACAACATATATTTCAAGTGCCCAACCTCAGAGGCAGATTCTCAAAAAGTCTTTTGGCCAGCAGAGCTCCATGTTTGTGGAGTGTTTACCCTGTCTCTTACTTTTGGAAACTCCTCTACCACCTCCAAAGATGTGAAATCTGGAGCATTTTCCATTCTAGATATGTATTCACAGATTTTCTAACTCTTCTCCTCTAATTGTGTCTTACTTGGGGCGAAGGTAATGTCAAGGCATTGTTCTGGAGGAGAGTGGGAAGATTTTTCCGTAGCATATATTTGCATACACATTGGATTCAGTGTCCTATTTTCAATTCAAAATACTGAATACCTGACTCTAACCCAAACCCTACCAGACTCTGACTACTAATCCTAATATGATGGAGAAAAATAACCCATAAAGAATAGAAATACAAGCAGTACAGAGTAGGCATGGTGTATAGATGGACTTGCCTTTTGCATGATACAGAGTTGGAGTTATAAATCTAGTCAATTGTTTGTTGAAATAGTTGTCCTAGTATTTTTAAGGTTAACAAATATGTGAATTCCTGTCTCCCTTTCTCTGTATTCTTATATGCACATATAGATTCCTATCTGGTACCACACGTACATTCTTGTGAGGTGGCTGACTTGGCAGATACAAATTGTTAGAAGAGATCACTCCTACTAAACCCTGTTGGAACTGAATATTCAACCTATGGGTGAGCTTGCTAGTTGAACAGCATTATACATAAATCCATGTTCAGTAAAATGAATATTTTTAGATCTGTGGATGGTATATATTTTATAATGAATTTTGATTGACATATATATTGCTACTTTTTTGTCTGTGTGTGTGTTTTATGTATATGTATATATATATGTATATATATATATATATATATATATATATATATATATATATATACACTCTCCAGATTTTTCAAAATATGAAATATATGTGTCTTATATTCACTCCCTAAATTTATTCATGTTCATGTATGTGGATTTATAATCAACTATTCACAAGATTATTCTCAAAATATTCATCCACCTGAAATTTGCCCAATGCTCTCAAATGTCAATCCTATTTGTGACTACATATTTGTTTCTTCCTAAGATTATATATTTAAACTCAACCCTGTTCAAAATGTCTAATCCTATCACTCACTTTATACTCTGCCTGATTTTGTAATGTCTCTATTGATATATGCTTTCCTACATATTTTCCCCACTTCATCATTGTGACTGACTCTTCACTTGTGCTGACATTTACATTCACTCTCTAATCGAAATCCTATTGCTAAGAAACTTTTGTTCCAAATCTTATACTCACCCTTCTTCCTAAACTTACTGACTATCTTCCTAATGCTACAGACTATCCCTTTTTGACTGGATGTTCTCTTCTACATTCAATCATCCAAGTAAACGTGGTGAGAGCTTCAGAGGAGGAGACTACCAACAGGCTATCTCATGCAACATCAAAGGGTTTATTGGGTGTCCAGAATGCTGGGGTTCAGAGCTCACCTGAATAGTGCAGATAGCCCTGAGAATAGCTGAAGTAGAGCTTATATACTTTCCCTGGAGAGAGAAGGGAGGGAATTGTATTGATGTGTCAGGGCGAGTGGGCGGTTTGCATGCAACTGGGAGAGGGAGTACATTCTGCAATTTGGCAGCTGGGGATAGAACATTCTGGGAACAAGTTTTGCAAACATTTCTCAAGATTTCAACAGTGTTCTGTTAAGCATACAGAAAAACAAGATGTGACAAGTACCTATTTTATTAATATTTCATTCCCCACTTCTTCTTCTGGCTAATTTTAATCATAAAAATGATCATTGGAGGGTGTCACATTCAATGTCTGCTAGTGGGGTATTACCATAAGTTTAACTCCTCCAATTTGAGCCTGGAGAAAAGACATTACACGGTTGAGCAAACAGGGTTTTATAGTTAGCAATAATATGAGGATTATTATTGGACCGGCCAGGGTTGATAAAAACGTAGTTAACCGGGGGGACTGTGTGAACCAAGACTCAAGCCACCCTTTTGGGCCCTCTCTCACTTGTTGATGCTCTTCAAGGTGTCTTTCAAATTTACTCATAGATTTTATTACGACTCCAGTATAGTCAGCATAAAAACAACATTCTTCCCTCAATGCAGCACAAAGGCCCCCTTCTCTAATGAAGAGGAGGTCCAACCCTCAACTGTTCTGTAAAACAACTTCAGAGAGAGATTTTAAAGTTTCATGCAAAGCCCTGAAGGAGGTTTCTAATATCTTACTTTTGCTCTATTGCTGCTTCTAATTGGGTCATCTTTTGTGTCCCATGGACAATGCCACTGGTTCCTCTGCCCACCCGTGCAGCAACTCCTATTCCTAATAGGATGGCTAAAGTGAGGGATATATGTTCCCAGTGGAACCGGTTGTATGCCCCCCCTATTTGATCTTCAAATGAACCTGCGTCATGATAGAGCACTCTGGGAAACATCTGCACCATTACACAAATTATCACATATCTTGATCATTTCATGAAAACATAAACGATGTTTAAGTATATAGAATTATGCTGTTGTAGGCACTGACAAAGCAAGGCACCTAAGATAGCACTCAAGAGAGGGAAACAGTCCTATTTGGTTGCAACCGGATTCAGAGGGCATTGCTTCTATTGTAATCAATTAATCCCCTGAAACTCAAGTTTAGGTAGTTTCAGAAATTTGTACCCAACATATAAGGCATGGGGCTCAGAAGTTCACAGTCTTCAGAAGTTTAAAAAAGCAGTATTTGTTTCTGTTTTTCCTTCTGTTCTGGGCAAGTTAACTTTTCAAGGACACCTGGGAGGAGGAGAGCTTTTTCTTCCCTTTCTTATTTTCCCCCTGCCAGCTGTTACCATGGAGCCCGGTTGGTAATTTCTTTATCTTAGAAATGTAGCCATCTCTGTGAAGCCCCAGCTGAAGGCCAGAGGACTTGTTCACATATTTTGTGAAAAACTAGTTAGGGGTTGTCTAGCTTAGAAGTACTGAGATTTTTAGCCAGTGGCCAAGTAGAACAGGGCAATACAAAAGAGAATGTTTATCTACATTAAAGTCTTTATTGGGACTCTTTGGCTGAAAGTTCAAAACTCAGCCATGGTGAAGACTTCTGAAGAAGGTCATTTAAGACTTTTCTGTGGACCTGGTACAGAGGGGGAAAGACAGGGAAGTTGGGGCTGAGAGCACCTCCGAGGATCTGAGAATGAGGGAAAAGAGAGATGTAAAAGAATAATGCGAAAGGGTATTTGGAATTTCCTAGCAGCAAACTTGAGCAGTAGATCAGGTAGAGCAGAGTGAAAGACGGGAGTGAGGATCCCAAAATCCTGTGAGGGACTTTAAATTTTAGTAACCTGTTTTCAGTGATGACAAAGCAACTTTAAAGGCCAATTATATTACATCTTGGATAAGGGTCTCAGGGCTCTCCTCAGCTCGTTTGAGCATTGGGTTAGCTGGTAAGAGGACCTGGTGGGACCCGGTGAGGGCACTGACAGGAGATGAGAGGAATGAGTCGGTGGAGCGGTACCTATGTACCTGCTACCTCAGCAAGGGGGCTATGGTCAGAGAACTGGTGGAGCTTTGGGTTTCTGATCTAGTTATTGGAGGAGAGAAATCAAGTTGCTTAGATGGGAGTGACAGCAGAGGGTCTGGAGCAGAAGGCTGAGGATAATGATCTATTGGAGAAGCATAGTTCAGGATGTGAGTGAAGGAGGGAATAGGCTTCCACATAGGGGAATTTCCTTTCACTCTTTTGAGCACTTGCAGAAGTCAAAAAGGTCATGCAAAATTTGAGGATCTAGAGACCCCTCTGGGTGCCATAGTTTTTGGTTGTCTAATTGGTAATGTGGCCAATGCTGTGTACTGAATTTGATGAAGAATTGGGGTTTCATCAGGCAGCCCCTGTATGCACACATTTCCATGACATACAGAAAAAGTCGGCTTTTCCCCCACACAGCCATTACTCTTTGTGGCTTTGATAGTCTGCCAGGCAAACTTAGTAATCTAGACTAGCCAATCTGCATCTGGCTCGCGTGTCCCTACATCCATAATGTTTGTTTCCATTATCTATGGTACAGAAGGGATTTAATGGTATTTTAGTGGAATCCTCTTCATCAGGGATATCACAATAGGAAATACCTATAGCCAGCTAACAAATGTCTGGGTGGAGAGATGGCCACCAGGTCCCTAAGGGGGCTGTATGCGAGATAGACCATACTTCTTTTCCAGTAGGATTTGTGATCAGCCATCACTGCTTAATGGGCTGATGAGGGTTAGGACTACTTGTAGCCAAGGGGAGAGTATATAACCTTATTCACATTGCGAATACACAATTTGAAACTGTTACCAGTCTTTTTCAGTTTCCAGAAAGATTCTGTACAGGCAGCAGGCTTGAGATGAGAGGTATGGATCCAGGAAGTGATTCTGTTTACGTTTACCACTGTAGGTGTTATAATAGCACCTGGTATGGTCCTTTTCAGCGGGGTACCAGGGATGACACCTGATATCATCTTACATAGATGAAATCTCTTACTTGATATGGATGTGGAATCCCCTGGTTCCCAGTTGGGTAGGCAGTGGCCAGCTGTTTTCACAGGTATTACTGAGTTCTTTCAAGATCTTTAAGTCTGTCAAGCAAGGGGGTGTGGAAAGGATCTTTAGGTCTTACAGTTGGGCTTAGGTCCCCTACTGGAGGAGGGCCACCATAAAGAATTTCACATGTGGTAAGGTTACTCAAAGAAACAAAGGGATTTTTTCTTGCATGAAACATTGCATAAGGCAGGAGCATAGTCCAATCTTATGCTGGTCTCTAAGCTTAATTTCGTTAAGGTCTCTTTAATGGTTCTATTCATTCTTTCTACTTGTCTTGAACTCTGTGGTCTATAAGCACAATTTAACTTCCAATTAATCCCCAGGTTCCTGGCTAACCCCTGACTTACCTGGGTCATGAACATCGGTCCATTGTCAGATCCTATTACCTGCTTAGCTTCCTCCAATGGTAGAGAGGCTTAGTCAGCAGCAGCGGAATCACTTAGAGTGTGTTGTGTGTTAGGGGACGAGGGCAGGGGATAAGGAGGGGGAGAAGAGTCCAGTAGAGTCAAATCTGTGACTCAGGGAGAACAGAGGGTGGAGGAGGAGGAGGTTGAGAGGGTTTGAGAGATCATGGGGGAAGGAGTAGGAGCAGAGGTAGGGGCAAGGAAAGGCTTCACCCATGGAGGAGGAGATTTGCAGAGGTCCTGCCAAGTTAAGATATATGGCTGTTGATCCGGATGGCTATGTGGCGCTGGCTGAAAGACAATACCTCTGACTTTTTAAATTAGTGGGAAGTAGAAAGATCCGTCTAGGGGCCATACGACTCCAAAGATGGGCCATTCTGAGGCACAGAGATTCTGCCAGGTCCAGCGTTTTACTAAAAAAAGAAAGATTCTGAGCCCTTAAGCGGACTTTGGTCCAGTGATCAAGGGTCAGGGACAGAGGCATTGACGTGCTCTGTTCCATAATGAAAGTTCCACAAACAGTAAAAGCAAGGACACACGACACAGATAAGACAAGACCATAAAGACAGGCAATGAACGTCCAACACTGAGACCAGGAATGAGTAGCCGGCAAAACCCAATGGTATGGCAATAACGAATCTAAAAGAAAATATCACTGAGTCGAGAAGACTATTGTTCCTTGATTTCCCGAGTTCTCTGCGGGGTCCTCCAGAGAGGTGCCCTTTGTCTCTGTGACATGTCTCTCAGCCACCGTCGGAGAGAGCCCAGGCTCTTCATCGCCAGCAATTTTGCCAAGCCCTAACAAAAAACCTGAAACCAGAAAGAGGCGCCTTACTTGCTCCGAGAGGAGCCCGTTGGGGTCTCTCATCCGCCACTGCTGGAACTCAGTGGAACCTCAATATGTAAAGGTCAGGCGAGTGTCAGAGGAAGATACTACCAAGAGACTGTCTCATGCAACAGCAAAGGGTTTATTTGTGGTCCAGCATGCTGGAGCTCAGAGCTAAATTAAATAGAGCAGAGACCTCTGAGAACAGCTTAAGCAGAGCTTATATACTTTCCTTGGAGAGGGAAGAGAGGGAAGTTCAGTGATGGGTAAGGGCGAGTGGGCGGTTTGCATGACACCGAGTGAGGGAGTACATTCTGCAGTTCGGCTGTTGGGAACAGTACATTCTAGAACAAGATTAGCAAACATTTCTCAAGATTTCAACAGTGTTTTGTTAAGCATACAGAAAAACAGGAAGTGACAAGTACCTATTTTATTAATTTTATTAACCTTTCACTACCGACTATGCCTTTTTGACTTGATGTTCCTTCTACATTAATTCATGCAACGTACAAGGTGCTATGCCATTGTATATCGATTTATCTGAGACAACTCTGCAGAACGTAATTCAACACCACGTATCACTATCAAGGGCCCAATGCCCTTCTGGTCTTCAAATCAGACTTAAATTTCTTTTTTCATACATATATTTCACATATATATTCTTCTACACATAGCAAGTTCCCAATACGATCATTCATCCAGGAAAATGATTTCTAACCCAAATCGAGCATGTTTTTAACCATAACCGGACACTGTTCCCTCAATCTAACTTTACAGAAGAGCAGGGAAGGAGTTGATATTACAATACAGAAATGTAGAAAAACTTCCACCTGCTGAGAATCTCAAAGGTCCATGCAGAAATGATCCCTGGAGAAGATGTAGGAAGCAATAAAGGACCTGAGAGACCAAAAGTCATCTTCCATGGCAAATAACCCGGTCAGGATAAAAGGTTGTGTCTGAATCAGATATTTTTTTAATGTAGAGATCATGGACCAAACCAGGCCTGTGTGGAGATCTATTCCTGGGTGCCTTTGGTTGATATACCATTCTAACTTGTGAAAATGTCACAGGAAGTAGGGGCGGCCTCAATTTCTTGGGACCCTTGGAAGCAACAGTTAGGACAAAGTGGCTGCCAAGACAGTGCCCTCATTCAGTTCAGGAAGGAAGTGACCTCACCTCACTTTCTTGGTGATGGAACTCTCTGAACGTGGGATCCAGGAAGCCAGGCACACAGAGCCTGTCCCAGTCCCAGTCCCAGGGGTCTCACTTGTTTGGATTTACCAAGAACAGGGTCAGTATTTTTTGGTACCTACAGATGTGAGGAAGGCCAAATGCCAGGAAAGCTCGGATGCAGGGCTTTTCATGAGAAAGCAGGTAGTAGCTCACCGTTGGCTCCTAAGAAGTTCACAGAGTTGGCCAAGGAGACAAGATCTGAGACAGGAAAGGCCATTTTGGGGGAACATATTATGGCCCACAAGTCAGAGGACACTCTGGATAGTCACAGACCTACTTAGGGGAAGGAGGTGCCTTTGTGGGTGTGGTTGTGGGTTTGTGGTTTTGTCTCATTTTCTGAGAATAGGTAGGACAGTCGGTTTGTTTCATTTGAAGTGGACTGTTTCTAGTAAGTCTTTTCACAGGGCGAGTGTTTCTATGTCTGTGTATTCCACTGTTTCCGTGGTTGTAGACATTAGAAAAGAGAATTCATCAATGGATATGTCGTGTCTAGTAGAAAGCTTCTCAGCATTCATATTGCCCCGTTTTTGAATGGACTGTAACTTGCCTTATCGATGAGCAACACCTGCTACCTTCCTAAGTTTCTATTTTCGTCCTGAATTCCGGCCAATCTCAAGAATAGGCCCATGGTTTTGTGTCCAAGATATGTACCACCTCCAAGCTCTGTGACATGGCCATGTACTGGATAGCTGTAGGGGATGGCGAGCATCTCAGAAAACTCAGATATCAGTGTGACCAGAAAAGTCTCAGAGGAGAAACCCTGCTTTCGGCCTTTTGCTTACCTATTGTTCTGTTGCCCTGAATGTCAGGAAGGTCTTTGCCTCAGGCCACCCCTTTGTGAAGCCTGAAGAAAACAGTTTTCAAATGGAAATGAATGGGCATACCTGTGGCACTTTCCTTAATTGCTTTGGAAAGGGATGTGTCTGAATCAGGCCCTTGGCCCTGTGTGTGGCTGTGGCTTAGATTCTCAGCACCTGATGGATCTAAAGAAAGTTACCATGTGTGCATCCAAAAGAAAATTCGCCAAAAGAGCAATTATTGGGATGAAGTCTCTCGACTTCCTCTGTAAGGTTCCTGACTTCCATCAAGTGAGAATGGGATCCTTTGGGTCAAAAGAGTTCTACAAAACCTGCAGAGGCTAGCCCATTGTGCTTGGGTTTTCTCATGACTAAAATTCACATAAAGAATCTAAACCCCACAGACAGTAGTCCTCAAATTGGAGAGTTATTAACGGCAGGCCTATTTGATCACTTTTGGTTCACAGGATGGGTGTCCAGGCCACCTTGACTTTAGGCAAATGAGGGGCAAAGGAGCTTATTTGGGACACTGTCTTGGTCTGCACCCCTCATGGAAACCTCCAGCCAGATTATGATGAGTGTCTATATGAAAGAAGATGAGGGCCATATGGGAGGGTTCTTGTTTTAATTGTGGTAATTTGTGTGGTAGTTGGAAGAGATGACTGGGTCCACCAGGGCTTGAACTCTGGTGTGATTCTCCTTAGAGACTGAGTTCTGGAACTGACCTCAGAGAAGTATTGCCATGAATAGTGTTGGGATTTTAGGAGACCACGCATGAGAATCACTTTTGGAAACTGAGATCTAGGCCCAGGATGGCTTTCCACAGAGCTCAGGGATTCTGAGCCAGGATATCACATGATTTAATTCTTAAAGACTTGGTAGCCATAGTTGAGAGTCCAAACACACATGGACCTCACATTGTATACCTCAATGGGCCTGGATTCATGTGTCCTTTTGGCCACTCTTTGGGAAGGCTTGCCTGTGAGTGTTCTCCAGAGCTTTCATTGAAATGAGCTTCCTCACCATTTAATGGTTCCTGAATTAAATGAAACCCACAGTGCCTCCAACTTCATCCTTGAAAAATGACTAGATTAATACCATGATATTTTTGAAATCCCCATGACCAGGTGGCACTGGATAACCTTAAGATATCCTGTTGCTGATCATGAGTATAACAAACAGTGCCTTGATTGACTGAGTTTCGTGAAAATGGTGTAGAATAGAGATGCCAGTAAGTTGGAGCCTGCTGGGTAGTGGGCGTAGAGCAGTGGACTATAGGTGTGTAAATAAATATTTTTGGTAGGACCACCTGGATCTTCCATTGGCTTCCAAATCTTGCGACTGACATGGTGCAGGCAGCAGACCTTTATATGTAAAGGCATCTTGTTATATGTAGAGGTTTCAGGGCAATGTTCAGAATCAGGTTGCTATAGTCAAGGGGAAAGCTATGTGGGATAGAAGCCTGGTTCGTACATTCTCTTGCCGACCCTGACCAACCACACATGACAGAACTCCCTCCAGCATTGTGTCCCAGTTTAACATATTGTATTTCATGAAGCAAATACCAAATTCCCAGTGCAGCAGTAAGAAACACCCTGAAAAGTGGAGGATGACCAAATGGCTTCACAGACCACACGGGAAGACACTTAGCTCCCAGTAGCAACAGTTTACCTACAAAGGGAGATTTCAGACCTGCTGCCTCATGTTCATTACAAAATAAAGAACCATGTCCTCCAGGTCACATAGATGCAGACCCAGATTTTTGGTGTCACTACAAACGAAGCTAAATCTCCTGACAATACATATATTTCTTTTTCTTTTTTTAATTAATTTTTATTGTAGGTTGTTCAAAACAGTACATACTTCTTGATATATCAAATTTCACACTTTGATTCAAGTGGGATATGAGCTCCCATTTTTACTCCATATACAGATTGCAGAATCACATCAGTTGCAGAATCATTGATTTACATATTGCCATACATATATTTATTGTGCCTAACCTCAGAGGAAGTTTCTCAATAAGTCTTTAGGTCAGCACAGCTCCATGTTTCTGGAGTGTTTACCCTCTCCCATACTTTTGTAAACTGTTTTACCACCTCCAGTGTTGTGAACTCCTGAGCATTTTTCATTCCACATATGTATTCACAGGTTTTCTAACTCCTCTCCTCTAATTGTGTCTTACTTTTAGCGATGGTTATGTCAAGGTATTGTTCTGGATAAGAGAGGGAAGATTTTTGTGTATCACATGTTTGCATACACATTAGATCCATTTTCCTATTTTCCATTTGAAATACTGAATCCCTGACACTAACCCATACCCTACTAGACTCTGACTACTAATCCTAATATCATGGAGAAAAAAAAACCTAACTGAATAGAAGTACAGTCCTTTTATAGGAAGCATGGTGTATATTTGTATTTGTCTTCCTCTTTATCAAGAGTATGTGTTTTAAATTTAGTAAACTTTTCATTTTAATATTTCTCCATGATTTTTTAAAGTTATCACATATGTAAATTCCTGTCTCCCTTTCTCTGTATCCTATTCAGCACATGTAATTTTTTTATGCATATACAATATCCTACCTGGTATCACACGTACATTCTTGTAAGATCACTGACTTTGGAATATAAAAATTGTGAGAAGAGATGACTCTCCCTAAATAATGATGGAACTGAAAATTCCACCTATGGGTGAGCTTCCTAGTGAAAAACACTATACATAAATCCATGTTCAGTAAAATGAATATTTTTGGATTTGTGAATGAATTATATTTCATGATGAATATCGATTGGCATATATATTGCTAAATATTAATGTGTGTGTGTGTGCATGTGTGTGTGTGTGTGGGCGTGTGTGTGTGTGTATATTCTACGGATTTTAAAAAAATATGAAAAATATGTGTCTTATTATACACTCCCTAAATTCATTCATATTCATTTATGTTCATTTAAATTCAAATTTTCACAAGATTATTCTCAGTAATATTCATACACCTGAAATATATTTTGGTTTCCTACTACTGAAAACTAAGTTCAGTGGATGGTGCTTAAAAATCCTAATATTTCTACAGTAACTGACCCAGTTTAACATCAATGCAAGTAGATTGCTATGGGACATGATGTGTAATTTGAAGTTCATTTTTACTCAACACTGGTACATTACTATTTCTTCAGTTTATGGACATCATAGGATGTATTTTTTCATCCACAACTTCACAAATTTTTTTGGCATTTGGTTCACTTTCAATTACTTACTACTTCAGAACACATGTATTCCTCCATGTTTCTTTACTGGTCTTTTCACTAGACTTCTTTCTAAACACATTATTTTCGATTCCATAATCATTTTTGAAGCAAAACTCACTCTTCACGATAAACCGTAACCCTAATAATACCATTGCATATATAACTCGTTGGAATGATGGTATATATATCAATATAAGATTTCCAATATATTTTCAGATGCAAACTCAATCCATTATTTAATGTTGGATCCAGTTACATACTTTATTCACAATATGGTCTATTCCTGCATCATCTCAATAATCATCAACACAAGGTACACCTATTTGTATCCCCAGTACTAATTTATAAGTTTCCAGAATATTACTCCCCTTTATGGTGGAAGAAATACTTATGTCACCTGATCTACATATACATTTTACCACAGTAGTATTCTGGACACAAAATGCAAAGGTCACACATATGATTGTACCAAAGCCTAAATAGAAAGTGACCATGGATTACTAAAAGCATCTATGTCCAGGGTGCCTACTGCTCTCAAATGTCAATCCTATTGGTTACTACATATTTGTTTCTTCCTAAGATTATATATTTAACCTCAAGCCTGTTGAAAATATCTAATCCTATCACTCACTTTATACTTTTCCTGATTTCCTAATGCCCCTATTGAGATCTGCTTTCCTACATATTTTTCCCAGTTCATCATTGTGACTGTCTCTTCACATGTGCTGATATTTACATTCACCCTCTAACTGAAAACCAATTGCTAAAGAACTTTTGGTCCAACTCCGAGACTCACTCTTCTTCCTAAACCTACTGACTATCTTCCTAATCCTACAGACTATCCCTTTTTGACTGGATGTTCTCTTCTACTTTCAATCATCCGAGGTATAGGGTCCTATGCCATTGTATATCGATTTATCTGAGACCTCGGTGCAGAACATAATTCAATCTAAGTATAACAATCAAGGGCCCAATGCCTTTCTGGGCTTCAAATCTTTCCTAGATCTCTGATCTCATACATATATTTCACATTTATATTCTTATAAATATCACAGGTTCCCAATACCATAATTCATCCAGCAGAATGACTCCTAACCCAAATCGAACATGCTATTAACACTAACCATACACTGTTCCCTCAATCTCACTTTACAGAAGAGCAGGGACAGAGTTGGTCTTAAAATCCAGGAAGGTAGGGTATCATCCACCAGCTGAGAACCTCAAAAGTCCCTGCAGAAATAATCCCTTGAGTTGGTGTAGGCAGGTATGAAGGATCTGAGAGAGCAAAAGTCATCTTCCATGGCAAACAACCTGGTCAGGTTGAAGGGATGTGTCTGAATTAGCCTCTCTCTTCCTAATGTAGAGAAGATGGACCAAACCATGACTGTGTGGAGAGCTGTTCCCCGGCGCCTATGGTTGATATACCATCCTAACTTATGAATGAGTCACAGCAAGTAGAGGCAGACTCCATCTTTTGGGAACCTTGGAAGAAACTGTTAAAACAAAGTGGTTTCCAAGGCAGTGACTTCATTCAGTTCTTGAAGGAAGTGACCTCACCTTACATTATTGGTGATGAAAGTCTGTGATCTTGGGATCCAGGAAACCAGGCACACAGAGTCAAACCCACTCCATGTCCCAGTGGGCTCACTTGTTTAGATTTAACAAGACAGAGTCACTCTTTCTTGGTACCTACTGATGTGAGGACAGCCAAATGCCTGGAAACTATGAAGACTGGCCTTTCCAGAGAAAGCAGGTAGTTTCTCACCACGGGCTCCTGACAACTTCACAGAGTTTGCTAAAGAGACCAGATTGGAGACAGGACACGCCATTTTTGGGGAACATAGTATGGCCCACAAGTCAGAGGACACTCCGGATAGACACAGACCTACTTGGGGGAAAGAGGTGCCTTTTTGGGTGTGAGTGTGAGTTTGTGGTTTTGTCTCATGTTCTGAGAATAGTTAGGAAAGCTGGTTTGTTGGTTTTGGAGTGGACTGTTTCTAGTAAGTCCTTTGACAACGTGAGTGTTTCTGTGTCTATATATCATACTGTGTCCGTGATTGTAGACAGTAGAAAAGAGAATGCATCAATGGATGTGTCCTGTCTACGAGAAAGCTTCAAAGCATTCATCCTGAGCAATTTATGAATGGACTGCAGCTTGCCGTATGGATGGGCAACTCCTGGTATCTTTCTAAATTCCTGTTTTCTTCCTGAATTCTGGACACTCTCCAGAATACGCTCATGATTTTGTGTCCAAGATATGTACCACCTCAATCTCTGTGACATGGCCATGTACTGGATAGCTGATGGGAATGGTGAGTATCTCAGAAAACTCAGATATTAGTATGCCCAAGAAAGTCTCAGTGGAGAAACCCTGCTTTGGGCCTTTTGCTTACCTATTCTGTTGCCCTGAATGTCAGGAAGGTCTTTGCCTCAGGCCACACTTTGTGAAGCCTGCAGAAAATAGTTTTCAAATGGAATTGAATGGTCATTACCTGTGCCTCTTCGGTTAATTGCTTTGGAAATGGATGTGTCTGAATCAGCCTCTTGGCCCTATGTGAGGCTGTGGCTTAGATTCACAGCACATGATGGGTCTAAAGAAAAATCCCATGTGTGCATCCAAAACCAAAATGGACAAAAGAACTGTCATGGTGGATAGAGTCTCTCGCCTTCCTCTGTAAGGTTCCTGACCTCCATTAAGTGAGAATAGGGATCATTTGGGTCAAGTGAATTCTTTAAAGTTCTGCAGAGGCTATCCCATAGGTTCGTGGGTTTTCTCATGACTCCAATTCACATCTATGTTTACAGAAGAGCAGGGACAGTGTTGGTCTTACAATACAGGAATGCAGTGGATCTTCCATCTGTTGAGAACCTCAAAGCTCCATGCAGAAATGATCTCTGGAGAAGATGTAGGCAGCTATGTAAGACCTGAGAGAGCAAAAATCATCTTCCATGGCAAACAACCTGGTCAGGATTAAGGGTTGACTCAGAATGAGCCTATCTCTTCTTAATGTAGAGAAGATGGACCAAACCCGGCCTGTGTGGAGAGCTGTTCCCTTTTGCCTACGGGTGATATACCATTCTAACTTGTGAAAGTGTCACAGGAAGTAGGGGCAGCCCTCATCTCATGGGACCGTTGGAAGCAATTGTTATGACAAAGTGGTTGCCAAGGCAGTGATCTCATTCAGTTCCTGAAGGACGTGATCTCATCTCACTTCCATGGTGATGGAACTCTCTGAACTTGGGATACAGAAAGCCAGGCACCCAGAGCCAGTCTCAGTTCTAGTCCCAGTGGTCTCACTTTTTTGGATTTACAAAGGACAGAGTCAGTCTTTCTTGATACCTACTGATGTGAGGATGGCCAAATGTCAGGAAAGCTCGGAAGAGGGGCTCTTCCTGAGAAAGCAGATAGTGGCTCACTCCTGGCTTCTAACAACTTCACATTGTTGGCCAAGAAGACCAGATCTGAGACAGGTCAGGCCATTTCGGAGGATCATAGTATGGCCCATCAGTCAGAGCACACTCCGGAGAGTCACAGACCTATTTGGGGGAAGGAGGTGCCATTGCGGGTGTGGGTTTGTGGTTTTGTCTCATGTTCTGAGAATAGTTAGAAAAGGCGGTTTGTTTGGTTTGGAGTGAACTGTTTCTAGTAAGTCGTTTGACAATGCAAGTGTTTCTATGTCTGTGTATCCCACTGTGTCCGTGCTTGTAGACATTGGAAAAGAGAATGCATCAATGGATGTGTCCTGTCTCATAGAAAGCTTCCCAGCATTCATCCAGCACAATTTATGAATTGAATGCGGCTTGCCTTATTGATGGGCGATACCTGCTACCTTCCTAAGTTGCTGTTTTCTTCCTGAATTATGGCCAATCTCCAGAATAGGCTCATGGTTTTGTGTCCAAGATATGTACTACCTCCAAGCTCTGTGACATGGCCATGTACTGGATAGCTGAATGGAATGGCGAGCATCTCAGAAAACTCAGATATCAGTGTGACCAGTAAAGTCTCAGTGGAGAATCCCTGCTTTGGGCCATTTGCTTACCTATTGTTCTGTTGCCCTGAGAGTCAGGAAGGTCTTTGTCTCAGGCCAACCCTTTGTGAATCCTGAAGGAAAGATTTTTCAAATGGAAATGAATATGCTTTACCTTTGGCTCTTTCCTTAATTGATTTGGAAAGAGATGTGTGTGAATCAGCCTCTTGGCCCAGTGTGATTCTTTGACTTAGATTCTCAGTACCTGATGGATCTAAAGAAAGATCCCATGGGTGCATAAAATCCAAAATGGCAAAAAGAGCAGTCATTGTTGATGAAGTATTTTGCCTTCCTCTGTAAGGTTCCTGAATTCCATCAAGTGAGAATAGGGATCTTTTGGGTCAAATGAGTTCTTCAAATCTATTCAGAGGCTATCCAATAGGTGCTTGAGTTTTCTCATCTTTCCAATTCACATAAAGAATCTGTACCCGACACTCAGTAGGACTCAAATTGGAGAAGCAGAGCAGTATTAATGGCAGGCCTATTTGATCACTCCTGGTACACAGGAAGGGTGTACAGGCCACTGGGAATTTAGGCAAATGAGGGTCAACAGAGCTTATTTTGGACACTGTCTTGGGCTACGCTAATGCTATCAAATGTCAATCCTATTGTTGACTTCATATTTGTTTTATCCTAAGCTCATATATTCATCCTCAACCCTGTTGAAAATATCTAATCCCATCACTCACTTTATTCTTTTCCTGATTTCCTAATGTCTCTATTGATATCTGCTTTCCTACATATTTTGCCCTGTGCATCATTGTGACTGACTCTTCACTTGTGTTGACGTTTACATTGACTCTCTAACCAAAACCCTATTGCTAAAGAACTTTTGTTCCAAATCCTATACTCACTTTTCTTCCTAAACTTACTGACTATCTTTCTAATCCCACTGACTATAACTTTTTGAATGGATGTTCTCTTCTACATTCAATGATCCAAGTACAGTTCAGGTTTCTATTCAACCGGGTGAGGGAGTAGATTCTGCAGTTTGGCAATTGGGGACAGCACTTTCTGGCAACAAGATTAGCAGAGTTCTCAAGATTTCAACAGTGTTTCGTTAAGTGTACAGAAAAACAGGAAGTGACAAGTACATATTTTATTAACCTTTCATTCCCCACTTCTTTTTCTGGCTACTTTTAATCATAAAAGTGATCTTTGTGGGGTGTCACATTCTATGTCTGCTAGTGGGGTATTACCATAATTTTAATTTGTCCAATTTGAGCTTGGAGAAAAGAAATTACATGGTTGAGGAAACAGGGTTTTATAGTTAGTAATACTATGAGGATTATTATTGGACCGGCCAGGGTTGATAAAAACGTAATTAACCAGGGGGACTGTGTAAAAAAAGACTCAAACTACCCTTTTTGTGCCTCTCTCTCTCGTTGTTGCTCTTCAAGGCATCTTTTTAATTTACTCATAGATTCTTTTACAACTCCAGTATTGTCGACATAAAAACAACATTCTTCCCTCAATGAAGCACAAAGCCCCCCCTCTGTCATGAAAAGGAGGTCCAACCCTCGACTGTTCTGTAAAACAACTTCAGAGAGAGAGGTTAAAGATTCCTGCAAAGCTGTGATGGATGTTTCTAAAATCTTTAAGTTTTGATCTATTGCTGCTTCTAATTGGGTCACTTGTTGTGTCCCATGGACCAGAGCAGTGGTTCTTGTGCCCAACCCTGCAGCAACTCCTATTAGTAATAGAATGGCTAAGGTGAGGGACATATGTTCCCAGTGGAACCGGGTTGTATGTCCCCCTCTTTGATCTTCAGATGAACCTGCGTCATGATAGAGCACTCTGGGAAACATCTGCACCATTTCACAATTAATCACATCTGTTGACCATTTCATGAAAACATAAACAATGTTTAAGTATATAGAATTATACTGTTGTAGGGACGGACAAGGCAAGGCTCCTAAGATAGCACCAAAGACACGGAAACAGTCTTTTTTGGTTTCAACCAGATTCAGAGGGCATTGCTTCTGTTGTAATCAATTAATCCCCTGAAACCCAAGTTACGTAGTTTCAGAATTTTGTACCCAACACATAAGGGAAGGGGCTCAGAAGTTCACAGTCTGCAGAAGTTCACAAAAAGCAGTTTTTGTTTCTGTTTTTTCCTCAGTTTGGGCAAGTTAACTTTTCAAGGACACCTGGGTGGGGGTGTCTTCCCTTTCTTTTTTTCCCCCTTCCAGCTGTTTCCATACAGCCCAGTTTGTAACTTCTTTATCTTAGAAATGTAGCCATCTCTGGGAAGCCCCAGCTCAAGGCCAGAGGACTTTTTTCCAAATATTTTGTGAAAAACTAGTAAGGGTGTGTCTAGATCAGGAGTGCTGAATTTTTTAGCCAGTTGCCAAGGAGACCAGGGCAACACAAAAATAGGAAGTTTATCTACAGTGAACTCTTTTATAGGGACTCTTTTGCTGAAAGTCCTAAATCAGCCATGGTGAAGACTTCTGGAGAAGGTCAGTTAAGACTTTTCTGTGGGCCTGGTACAGAGGGGGAAAATTTGGAAGGCAGGGATAAGAGCAGCTCTGTGGATCTGAGAATGAGGAAGGAGAGATGTAAAAGAATATTGGGAGAGGGCTTTGGGATCTTAATAGCAACAAAAACTTGAGCAGTAGAACAGATAGAACAGAGGGGGAGACGGGAGTGAGATTCCAAAAAGCCTGTGAGGGACTTTAAATTCTTAGTAACCTGTTTTTAGTGATGACAAAGCAACATTAAAGGCCATTTTCATTACATCTTGTATTAGGGTCTGAGGATTCTTCTCAGCGGGTTTGAGCTTTGCATTAGGTGGTAAGAGGACTGGGTGGGACCCGGTGCGGGCACTGACAGGAGAGGAGAGGAGTGAGTGAATGGAGTGGTACCTCAGTACCTGCAACCTCAGCAAGGGAGCAATGGTCTGAGAACCAGTCGAGATTTGGGTTTTTGATCTAGATATTGGAGGGGAGAAATCAAGTTGCTGATGTGGGAGTGACAGCAGAGAGTCTAGAGCACAAGGCTGAGGGTGCGCATCTATTGGAGAAGCATAGTTCAGGATGTGAGCAAAGGAGAGAGAAGGCCTCCACATAGCGGAATCTCCTTTTACCCTTTTGAGCACTTGCAGAAGTTAAAAAGGTCACACAGAATTTGAGGATCTAGAGACCCCTCTGGGGGCCATCGGTTTTGGTTATCTAATTCGTAATATGGCCAATGCTGTGTACAGAATTTGATGAGGAGTTTGGGTTCCATCTGACAGTCCCTGTATGCTCACATCCCCATGACTTACAATAGAAGTCTGCTCTCCCCCCCCACAGCCGTGACTGTTTGTGGCTTTGATAGTCTGCCGGGCAAACATAGTAATCTAGGCTAGCCAACCTGCATCTGGCTCACGTGTCCCTACATCTATAATGTTTGTTTCCATTATCTATGGTACGGAAAGGATTTAATGGAATTTTAGTGGGATCCTGTTAATCAGGGATATCCCAATAGGAAAGACCTATAGCCAGCTGACAAATGACTGAGTGGAGAGATGGCCACCAGGTTCGTAAGCTGGCTGTATTCGAGATAGGCCATACTTCGTGTCCAGTAGGATTTGTGATCAGCCATCGCAGCTTAAGGGGCTGATGAGGGTTAAGACTACTGGTCGTCAAGGGGAGAATAAATATCTTCCAGGATCTTCTTTACAACCATTTGCAATGTTTCTTTTTTCTTCTTTTTTATTTCTTTTTTTTGTGTGTGTGGGGAAGGCTTCAATACATCCTGAAAATGTATGTTCAAAGACTAGGAGTTATTTAAGTCCATACCTTACTGGCTTAATTTCAGTAAAGTCCACTTCCCAGAAATGTCCTCGTCTGATTCCTCATAGGTGCTTTCCTGCAGGAAGCTTGGAAGTGTAAGCTTTAACCAATTAATGGACCTGACAGGCTTTTGTTACCCATTCAGTTATTTCCTTTTGCTGTGAGTAGGTTAGTGGAAAACTGTGTTCTTGATCCTTCACGAATGAATGCAGTTTCTTTGAACAAAGGTGAGTGAGTTGATGAACATTTGCTACTGACATAGTTAGAGCCATGATTATAGGAGTAGTTACTGAAGGATTAAAAAATTCCACTTGGGGGCCTTCAGGGTTAAAATTTATTTTGGCCCAGAGCTTGGTGAGCAGAACTCTGCCTATCAATGTGGCCAGGGATTACTAGGAAGGAGTGATGGATTTTTCCTTTTCCCTGGTCCATGGTCCTCGTAGTTGTCAAAGCCCGATATTTACTTCTGTTAGACTCTTGAATTAGAGACCTTTTATTCGGTAGAGGGCCCAATGGGCCTTACGGGCTGAGTATATTCCCCCTGCATCTACTTCAAAGTTTATTGTGTTCCCCTCCACTTCAAAAGTTACCTTGAGGTCAGGGAGAGGATCTGAGCCCGGACTTTCTTAGTATTACTCCAGAGTCAGAATATCTGGCTGGCATGGCTGTCTCTTTCTAGGGCACTCTTTAGCCCAGTGTCCTTTTTCTTTAGAGTAGGCACATTGATCTGAGGCCAGGGGTGGCCTCTAGTGTGTGCCCAGGTATCCCTTCCTGTCTCTCTGTTTCTTAGTTTCTGGCCTATTTGTTGTTGTGACCAGGACCTTAGTCAATGCCTTAGTCTGTCTTTTGTTTCTTTTATCCTCACTCAGCTCCCTTCTCTTCCTCAGTTTCTTTCTTAAAGTATACCTTCTCGGGTTCTCTGACTAAATCCCTCAAAGTCATATCTTGTAATCCATCTAAGCATTGTAACTTTCTTTTAATATCCAGGGCAGCTTTCCCAATAAAGGCCATTGTGACAGATGCCTTTTGATCCTCTGCCTGAGGATCGAAAGGAGTATGTCTCTTATATACCTACATAATTATCTCTAGGAACATAGAGGGAGATTCATCAGGCCCTTAAATAATCTCTCTTACCTTGGCCAAATTAGTTGGTCACCTAGCGGCCACTAAGATACCCACTATTAGAGCCCGGCGATAAGTGGACAGATGCTCCCTACCTTCAAAGGTGTTGGGGTCCCAGTTGGGTCGTTTCAAGAGAAAGCCGGCTTTGAATATATTGGGAAGTTTTGTCGGTCACGCATTTGGTCCGAGGATACTTTTTTCTAGCATCCAGGAGGATTCTCTTTTGTTCCTCTGTCATGAAGAGAGTCCCTAGGAGTTGTGGGCAGTCATCTCAAGTAGGTTGGTGTGAAAACATCAATGACTTCACCAGACCTGAGAGCCAGGTTGGGTCCTCGGTAAAAGGAGGATTGTTATTTTTCCATTTATATAGGTCTGAAGAGGAGAAGGCCAATACTGGTAGGCTTGCATTTTTTCCCTATGGCCATCGTCAATCATTGGTCCTTAGGGATGGAGGGAAGCAACACGGGAGTTCCAGGGTTTTCAATCATTTGCCACCAGCGAGTTCCTTTAGCAACTCCAGATTCCTCCAGGGGAGGAGGGGCTGAGTTTGACGCAGGGGAGTTATCTGGAGGGCCCTGGGCTGGCTTAGCTTCCTCCAATTGCGGAGAGGCTGAGTCAGCAGCTGGAGAATCCCTTAGAGGGTGTTGGGGGTTGTGGGACAAGGGTAGAAGATAAGGAGGGGAACGAGAGTCCAGTAGAGTCAAATCTTGTGACTCAGGGAGAACAGAGGGTGGAGGAGGAGGAGGAGCAGAGGGGTTGAGAGATCGTGGGGGAAGGAGTAGGAACGGCGACACAGCAAGGAAAGGCTTCACCCACGGAGTAGGAGATTTGCAGAGGTCCTGCCAAGTTAAGGTATATTCCTGTTTATCAGTATGGCTATGTGGCCCTGGCTGTAAGACAATATCTCTGTCTTTTTAAATTAGTGGGAAGTAGAAAGATCCTTCTAGGGGCCATCAGAATCCAAAGGTGGGCCATTCTGTGGCACAAAGAGTCTGCCAGGTCCAGCGTTTTACTGAAAAAGAAACATTCTGAGCCCTTAAGCGGACTTTGGTCCATAGATCAAGGGTCAGGGACAGAGGCATTGAAGTGATCTGTCCCATAATGAAAGATACACAAACAGTAAAAGCAACGACACAGGACACAGACAAGAGAAAACAATAAAGACAGGCAATGGACGTCCAACACTGAGACCAAGACTGAGCAGGTGGCAAAACCCGATGGGCTGGCAATACCGAATCTGAAACAAAGTATCACTGAGTCGAGGAGACTATTATTCCTCGATTCCCGAGTCCTCTGTGGCCTCCCCCAGGGACTTGGCTTGTGGCTCTGTGACACGTCTGCCAGCCACCATCAAAGAGAGCTCACACACTTCATCGACAGCCATTTTGCCAAGCCCTAACCTGAAACCTGAAACCAGAAAGAGGTGCCTTACTTACCCTGAGAGTAGCCCATTGGGGTCTCTCGTTCACCGCTGCTGGATTTCGGTGGAACCTCCATATATAAATATCGGAAGAGCATTGGGGGAAGAGACCACCAAGAGACTCTCTCATGCAAAAACAAAGGGTTTATTGGGGGTCCAGCATGCTGGGGCTCAGAGCTCATTTGAATAGAGCAGAGAACCCTGAGAACAGCTTAAGCAGAGCTTATATACTTTCCTTGAAGAGGGCAGGGAGGAAAGTTTATTGATGGGCCTGGGCTGGTGAGCAGTTTGCGTGCAACTGGGTGAGGGAGTACATTCTGAAGTTTGGCAGTTGGGGACAGCACATTCTGGGAAAAAGATTAGAAATCACTTCTCAAGATTTCAACAGTGTTTTATTAAGCATACAGAAAAACAGGAAGTGACAAGAATCTATTTTATTAACATTTCACTACCAACTATACTTTGCCAGATTTCCTAAAGTCTCTATTGATATCTGCATTCCTACATATTTTCCCCAGTTCATCATTGTGATTAATTCTTCACATGTGCTGACATTTACATTCACTCAATACCCGAAACCCTATAGCTAAAGAACTTTTGGTCCAAATCCTATACTCACTCTCCTTTATAAACATACCGACTATCTTCCTAATACTACTGACTATCCATTTTGACTGGAAGTTCTCTTTGAAAATCAATCATCCAAGTTACAAGGTCCTATGCTTAATACCCAATCAAGGGCCCAATGCCCTTCTGGGCTTCAAATCTTACCTAGATTTTTGTTTTCAGATTCATATATTTTACCTATATATTCTTGAAAATATCGCAGGTTCCCAATACCATTATTCATCCAGCAGAATGATTTCTATTCCAAATCAAACCTGTTATTAACCGTAACCATACACTGTTCCCTCAATCTAACTTTAGAGAAGAGCAAGGACAGAGTTGGTCTTAAAATACAGGAATTTAGGGGATCTTCCAACTGCTGAGAAACTCAAAGGTCTATGCGCAAATGATCCCTAGAGAAGTTGTAGGCACCTATGAAGGAACTGAGAGAGCAAAAGTCATCTTTCATTGCAAACAACCTGGTCAGCATGAAGGGATGTGTCTGAATCAGCCTCTCTCTTCTTTGTGTAGAGAAGAAGGACCAAACGAGGCCTCTGTGGAGAGCTGTTCCCGGTTACCAATGTTTGATATACCATTCTAACTTGTGAAAGTGTCAAAGGAATTAGGGACAGCCTCCATTTCATGGGACCTTTGGAAGCAAATGTTAGGACAACGTGCTTGCCAAGGCATTGACCTCATTCAGTTCCTGAAGGAAGTGACCTCACCTCACATTCTTGGTGATGGAACTCTCTGAACGTGGGATCCAGGCATCCAGGCACACAAATCTAGTCCCAGGCCCAGTCCCAGTGGTCTCACTTCTTTTGATTTACCAAAGACAGAGTCAGTCTTTCTTGGTATCTACTGATGTGAGGATGGCCAAATGCCAGGAAAGCTCTGAAGAGTGGCCTTTCCTGAGTAAGCAGGAAGTGGCTCACCGTTGTCTCCTGACAACTTCACAGAGTTGGCCAAGGAAACCAGATCTGAGACAGAACAGGCCATTTGATGGGAACATAGTACGGCCCACCAGTCAGAGGTCACACCCGATAGTCAGAGACCTACTTTGGGAAAGGAGGTGAATTTGTGGGTGTGAGTGTGTGTTTGTGATTTTGTCTCATATTCTGAGAATAGGTAGGAAAGGCAGTTTGTTTTGTTTGGAGTGGACGATTTCTAACAAGTGATTTGACAAGGCGAGTGTTTTTATGTCTGTGTATCCCACTGTGTCCATGGTTGTAGACATTAGAAAAGAGAATGCATCAAAGGATGTGTCCAGGCTAGTAGAAAGCTTACCAGAATTCTTTCTGCCCAATGTATGAAAGGAATGCGGCTTGCCTTATGGATGGGAAACACCTGCTATCTTCCTAAGTTCCTGTTTTCTTCCTGAATTCTGGCCACTCTCCAGAATAGGCTCATGATTTTGTGACCAAGTTATGTACCACCTCCAAGCTCTGTGACATGGCCATGTACTGGATAGCTGAAGGGAATGGCGAGCGTCTCAGAAAATTCAGATATCAGTGTGACCAGGAAAGTCTCAGTGGAGAAACACTGCTTTGGGCCGTTTGCTAACCTAATGTTCTGTTGCCCTGAATGTCAGGAAGGTCTTTGCCTCATGCCACCCCTTTGTGAAGCCTGAAGAAAACAGTTTTCAAATGGAAATGAATATGGATCACCTGTGGCTCTTTGCTTAATTGCTTTGAAAAGGGATGTGTCTGAATCAGCCTCTTGGCCCTGTGTGAGGTTGTGGCTTAGATACTCAGCACGTGGTGGATGTAAAGACAGATCCCATGTGTGCATCCAAAACCAAAATGGCCAAAAAGCAGTCCTTGTGGATGAAGTCTGTCGCCTTCCTCTTTAAAGTTCTTGAACTCCATCAAGTGAGAATAGGGATCCTTTGGGTCAAATGGGTTCTTCAAAGACCTGCAGAGGAGCTTGTGTTTTCTCATGACTGCAAATCACATAAAAATATATACCTGACACTCAGTTTTCCACAAATTGGAGAAGCATAGAAGTATTAACGTCTAGCATATTTGATCACTCCTGTTTCACATGAAGGGTGTCCAGACCACCCTGAATTTACGCCAATGAGGGGCAAGGGAGTTATTTTGGACACTCTCTTGGACTCCGCCACTCATGGAAACCTTCAGCCAGAGGTTGTGATTAGTGTCTATATGGAAGAAGATGAGGGCCATATGGGAGGGTTTTGGTTTTAATTTTGGTCATTTGTGTCCGGTTGGAAGACATGACTGGGACCACCTGGGCTTGAACTCTGGTGTGATTCCCCTTAGAGACTGAATTCAGAGAAGTATTGCCATGAATTTTGTTGGGATTTTAGGAGTCCACCCATGAGAATCACCCTTGGAAACTGAGATCTAGGCCCAGGGTGGCTTTCCACAGAGCCCTGGGTATCTCAGCCAGAAGATCACATGATTTAATTCTGAAAGACTTGCCAGCCATTGTTGAGAGTCACAACACCCATGGACGTCACATTGTAGACCTCAATAGGCCTGGCTTCATGTGACATTTTGGCCACTCTTTGGGAAGCCTTGCCTGTGAGAGTTCTACAGAGCATTCATTGAAATGAGCTTCCTCACCATTTAAAGGTTCCTGAATGAATTGAAACCCACAGTGCCTGCAACGTCATCCTTGAAAAATGCCTAGATAAATACCATGAAATTTTTGAAATTCCCATGACCAGGTGGCACTGGAGAAACTTTGGATGTCCTGTTGCTGATCGTAAATATGCAAGACAGTGCCTTGATTGAGTGGGTTTCATGAAAATGGTGTAGAACAGAGATGCCAGTATGTTGGAACCTGCTGAGTAGTGGGCCTAGAGCAGTGGTAGGCAGGTGTGTGATAAAAAATTTGTGGTGGGGCCATGTGGATCTGCCATTGGATCCCAAATGGCTTGTGACTTACATGGTGCAGCCAGCAAACCCTTCCATGTAAAGGCTTCTGGTTATATGGAGATGTTTCCGGGCAATGTTTAGAATCAGGTTACTATGGACATGGGGCCAAGCTATGTGGGATAGAAGCCTGGTTGGTGCATTCTCCTGCAGACCCTGACCAACCACACATGAAAGAATTGCCTCCAGAACTGTGTCCCAGTTGAACTTCTTTTATTTCATGAAGCAAATGCCAAAGTCCCAGTGCAGCAGCAAGAAACACCACGAAAAGTGGAGGATGACCAAATCGCTTCCCAGTCCACATGGGAATACCCTTAGCCCCCAGTGGCCACAGTTTACTTACAAAGAGAGAATTCAGCACTGCTGCCTCATGTTCATTGGAAAATAAGAAACCATGTCCTCCAGGTCACATAGATGCAGACACAGCTTTGATAGTCTCACTAAAAAGAAGCTAAAGCTCCTGACAACAACATATATTTCAAGTGCCCAAACTCAGAGGCAGTTTCTCAAGAAGTATTTAGGCCAGCAGAGCTCCATGTTTATGGAGTGTTTACCCTGTCCCATACTAGGGAAACTCCTCTACCACTTCCAAGGTTGTAAACTCCTGAGCATATTATTCACAGATTTTATTACTCTTCTCCTCTAATTGTGTCTTACTTTGGGCGAAAAAAATGTCAAGGAATTGTTCTGGATGAGAGTGGGAAGATTTTGTTTAGCACATATTTGCATACACATTGGATTCATTTTTCTATTTTACATTTGAAATACTGAATCCTGACACTAACACATGCCCTGCTAGATTCTGAATACTAATCCTAATATAATGGAGAAAAATTACGGAAACAGAATAGAAATACAAGCAGTTCAGAGGAGGCATGTTGTATACTTGGACTTGCCTTTTGCATTATATAGGGTAGGAGTTATAAATCTAGTCAATTTTTTGTTGAAATAGTTTTCCATGTGCTTTTAAAGTTAACAAATATGTGAATTCCTGTCTCCCTTTCTCTGTATTCTATTCAGCACATGTATTTTTATATGCACATATAGAATCCTACCTGGTATCACACGTACATTCTTGTGAGTTACATGACTTGGCAGATACAAAGTGTGAGAAGAGATCACTCCTCTTAAACGCTGTTTGACCTGAAAATTCAACCTATGGGTGAGCTTCCTAGTTGAAAAAAGTTATACATAAATCCATATCCAGTAAAATGAATATTTTTGGATCTGTGGATGATTCATATTTCACGGTGTAATTCGATTGGCATATATATTGCTAATTTTTAAAATCTGTGTGTGGATATATATATATATATATATATATATATATATATATATATATATATTCTCTCCAGATATTTCAAAATATTTAATATATGTGTCTTATTATACACTCCCTAAATTCATTCATGATTATGTATGTGGATTTATAATCAACTTTTCACAAGATTATTCTCAGAAATATTCATTCACCTGATATACGTATTTTTTTCCTAGTATTGAAAACTAACTTCAGTGAATGGTGCATATAAATCCTAATATTTCTACAGTAACTGATCCATTTTCACATCAATGCAAGTAGATTCCTATGGGACATGATAAGTATTTTGAAGTTCATTTTTATTGAAAACTAGTACATTACTATTTCTTCAGTTTATGCACATTATTGGATATATATTTCATCCACAAGTTCACAAATTTATAGGCATTTATTTCACTTTCAATCACTTTCTGCTTCAGAAAACACGTGTTCCGCCATGTTTCAAACTGGTCTTTTCATGAGACTTCTTTCCAAACACATTATTTTTGATTTCCATAATCACTTTTGAAGCAAAACTCACTCACTCTTCATGATAAACCATAACCCTAGGATTACAATTAGACGTATAACTAGTTGTTATGAATGATTATATATCAATATATGATTTCTTATGTATTTTCAGATATAAATTCAATACATTATTTAAAGTGGAACCAGTTATATTATTTATTAACTGTATGGTCTATTCATTCATTATCTCTATATTCATAGACACAGGGTACACCTATTTTTACCCTCAATACTAATTTATACGTTTTCAAAATATTCCTCAAAAAATGGTGGAAGAATTACTCATGTCACCTGATCTATATATACATTTTATCACAGTAATATTCTGGACAAAAAAATCAAAGGTCACCCTTAAGGTTGTACCAGAGCCTAAATGGAAAGTGAGCATGGATTACTAAAACCTTCCATGTCCAGGTGGCCTAATGCTCTCAAATGTCAATCTTATTGGTGACTACATTTTTGTTTCTTTCTAAGATTATATATTCAACCTCAAGCCTGTTGAAAATGTCTAATCCTATCACTCACTTTATACTTTGCCTGATTTAGTAATGTCTCTATTTATATCTATTTTCCTACATATTTTCCCCTGTTCATCATTGTGACTGACTCTTCACTTGTGCTGACATTTACATTCACTGTCTACCTGAAACCCTATTGCTTAAGAACTTTTGGTCTAAATCCTATTCTCACTCTTCTTTGTAAACCTACTGACTATCTTTCTAATCTTACCGACAATCCCTTTTTGAGTGGGTGTTCTATTCGACATTCAATCATCCAAGGTACAAGCTCCTATGCCATTGTATATAGATTTATCTGAGACATTTTTGCAGAAAATAATTCAAAGCTAAGTGTGCCAATTAAGGGCCCAATGCCCTTCTGGACTTCATATCTTCCCTAGATTTCTGTTTTTATACTTATATTTCACCTATATATTCTTGTAAGTATCATAGTTTCCCAATACCATTATTCGTCATGCAGAAGGATTCCTAACCCCAAATTGAACATGTTACTAACCCAAACCATACACTGTTCTCTCAATCGAACTTTACAGAACAGCAGGGACAGGGTTGCTCTTAAAATACAGGAATGTAGGGCATGTTCCACCTGTTGAGAACATCAAAGGTCCATGCAGAAATGATCCCTTGAGAAGATGTAGGCAGCTACGAAAGACCTGAGAGAGAAAAGTCATCTTCAATGGCAAACAACCTTGTCAGCATGAATGGATGTGTATGAATCAGCCTCTCTCTTCTTAATGTAGAGAAGATGGACCAAAACAGTCCTAGGTGGAGAGCTGTTCCTGGGTGCCCATGGTTTATATACCATTCTAACTTGTGAAAGTGTCACAGGAAGTAGGGGCAGCCTCCATCTCATGGGACTCTTGAAAGCAACTGTTAGGACAAAGTGGTTGTCAAGGCAATGACCTCATTCAGTTCCTGAAGAAGTGATCTACCTCACTTCCTTGGTGATGGAACTCTCTTAACTTGGGATCCAGGAAGCCAGGCACCCGGAGCCAGTCCAGTCCCAGACCCAGTAGGCTCACTTGTTTGAATTTACCAAGGAGAGTGTCAGTCTTTCTTGGTACCTACATATGTGAGGATGGCCAAATTCCAGGAGAGCTCTGAATAGGGGCCTTTCCTGAGAAAGTAGGTAGTGGTTCACCGCAGGCTCCTGACAACTTCACAGAGTTGGCCAAGGAGACCAGATCTGAGATAGGACAGGCCATTTTGGGGGAACATAGTATGGCCCACCACTCAGAGGAAACTCCGGATAGTCACAGAGTTACATGGGGGAAGGAGGTGTCTTTGTGGGGTGGGTGTGATTTTGTGGTTTTGTCTCATGATCTGATAATAGGTAGTAAAGACGGTTTGTTTGATTTGGAGTGGTCTTCTTCTAGTAAGTCGTTGGACAAGGCAAGTGTTTATATTTCTGTGTATCCCACTGTGTCCGTGGTTGTAGACATTAGAAAATAGAATGCAACAATTGATATGTCCTGTATAGTAGAAAGATTCCCGGCATTCATCCTGCCCAATTTATGAATGGACTGCAGCTTGCCTTATCCATGGGCAACACCTACTACCTTCCTAAGTTCCTGTTTCTTCCAGAATTCTCACCACTCTCCAGAATAGTCTCATGGTTTTGTGTCCAAAATATGTACCACCTCCAAGCTCTGTGACATTGCCATGTCCTGGATAGCTGAAGGGAATGGCGAGCATCTCAGAAAACTCAGATATCAGTGTGACCAAGAAAGTCTCAGTGGAGAAACCATGCTTTCGGCCTTTTGCTTATCAATTGTTCTGTTTCCCTGAATGTCAGGAAGGTCTTTGCCTCAGGCCACCCCTTTGTGAAGCCTGAAGAAAACAGTTTTCAAATGGAAATGAATGGGCATCACCTGTGGCTCTTTGCTTAATTGATTTGGAAAGGGATGTGTCTGAATCAGCCTCTTGGCCCTGTGTGAGGTTGAGGCTTAGATTCTCAGCACCTGATGGATGTAAAGAGAGATCCCATGTGTGCATCCAAAACCAAAATGGCCAAAAGAGCAATTATTGTGAATGAAGTCTCTCGCATTCATTTGTAAGGTTCCTGACCACCATCAAGTGAGAATACGGATCCTTTGGTTCAAATGAGTTATGCACAGCCCTGCAGAGGCTAACCCATAGGTTTTTGGGTTTTCTCATGGCTCCAAATCATATAAAGAATCTATAACTGACAGTCAGTAGGCCTCAAATTGGAGATGCAGAGCAGTATTAACAGCTGGCCTATCTGATCACTCCTGGTTCACCGGATGGGTGTCCAGGCCACCTTGACTTTAGGCAAATGAGGGGCAAGGGAGCTTATTTTTGACACTGTCTTGGGCTGCACCCCTCATGAAAAACTCCAGCCAGAGGTTATGATAAGTGTCTATATGGAAGAAGATGAGGGCCATGTGGGAGTGTTTGGTTTTAATTGTGGTCATTTGTTTGGCGGTTGGAAGAGATATATGGATCCACCTGGGCTTGAATTCTGGCATGATTCCTCTTAGAGACTGAGTTCTGGAATTTACCTCAAAGAAGTATTGCCATGAAATGTGTTGGGATTTTAGGAGGCCACGCATGAGATGCGCCCTTGAAAACTGAGATCGAGGGCCAGGGTGTCTTTCCACAGTGCAGTGAGAATCTCAGCCAGGATATCACATGATTTTATTTTGAAAGACTTGGCAGCCATAATTGAGAGTCTAAACACAAATGGAACTCATATTGTAGACCTCAATGATCCTGGCTTCATGTGACCTTTTGGCCACTTTTTGGGAAGCCTTGCCTGTGAGATTTCTCCAGAGATTTCATTTAAATGAGCTTCCTCACCACATAATGGTTCCTGCATTAATTGAAACGCACAGTGACTCCAACTTCATCCTTCAAAAATGGCTAAATAAATACTATCAAATTTCTGAAATTCCCATTACCAGGTGGCACTGGAGAACCTTTGGATATCCTGTTGCTGAACATGAGTGAAATAATTCCCCACGCAATGACACTTCACCGGGAGAATTCCAATTTTATTGCTAAAAGCTGTGTGCTTATATAGAACTAAGGGGGAGATGGTATGGCTTAGATAAATGGCAGCAACCCGTTTATTGACAAGTTCTTTCAAATATCAGCTCCAGAGCCCAGGAATTAGTTCTAATTGGGGCTAAGGTTCCCCACAAGCGAGATTTGAAATTGGCGCTGGCGGGAGAGTTCACAAGGGCGGGAACTTTTTGCACCACTGCAGAAATGAAGAAGGTAGGAAGAAGAAGTCCTTAGGCGCCATGTTGGGGTTTTTCTCTGCGGTATGGCTGCCATTTATTCTTTTCCCAACATTCCACCCTTTTTGTTTTCTTAGGAAGTGGGGCGTCGTTTGTCAGATCTGGCTGCTTCCTGCTGTGTGGGGCTGGTGTGGGGCCTAGAAAGAGAAGTGGAGGAATGCTCAGGGGGCAGGTATGGGGATATCATGGCAGCCAGAAATAAAACCCAGTGGCTATAGACAGCTATTTTCATAGGGGTGAAGTCAATGAATGTTCCCTGAAGCCAAAGATGTCGATGGCATGGAACCAGTCCTGGATGGAAGAGATTGTTGGTATCAGCCACTGGTCCTGTAACAGAGACTCAAGGAAATACTGGAAGCGTTGCCTGGACATGGTGTCGCCAGCACCTGAAGAAGATCAGAGCGAATAAAAACAGAATGAAGATAAAAATTAAAGCAAATGTCAATTTTTGGCAGAAGTTCCATGTGGGGGGACTGACATAGAAGAGGCCAAGGGCCATGAGAAAGCTTAGAAGGTGGTAAAGACTATGAATCCAGGATGGCAGATTAAGAGGTTCTCCGAGCTCGTTGTCTCCCGCTGTCTAATACCCGTTGCATTCCATCGTGCCTGGTAGTGAGCTTCATCACTGAGTGAACTGTTCTCTTGGAGATGTTGGGGATTCATCGGTCATCAGAGGCTGGTAGTGACTAAGCAAAAGCTGGTTGAAAGTTTGATTAGGAATTTTATGCAGTTGGGTTTGAAGGCACTTCATTATGCAGGGCAAGAGAGCACAAAAAAGGAGCATCCAAATAAGGGGACCCAAGATATGTAGTAAGTACATGGCAAGATAGGATTGGAAGAACCCCGTTATGGGATTGGAGGAGGTAGGTTTGAGCAATTGGGTCGATAATTCCTGCAATTTAACAACATTTTTTTTGTTAGCCCAGATTCATTAACATAATAGCAAAATTCCTCTCTGAGGAATAGGCATGTAACCCCTTTTTCCTGCAGTGAGAAGATCAATTGCCCTTTGGTTCTGTAAAGCCACTTGTGCCAATGAAGTAACCTGCCGCTGCAAGGAACCCAGAGACTCAGCCATGGTATTGAGTGTTTCCTGCAGTTTTTGTTGAAGGTCATTGGATCCCATAGAGCATGACCTATAGCTCCACCAGAGAGTCTGAGACCCGTCACTGAGGTTGTTAAAATGAGGCCTACCAGAACCAGCAGAAAGACTACCCTACGGGTGCGGGAAGGTAGGGCCAACTGTCAGAATTCGGTGGGAGTATACAAAGATAGCTGAGGAACTACAGTAACCAAGAAACAGGCGCCAGAGACATTGATGGTTGAGGTACTTAAAGAACCATTACACCAGAGGAAATGTCCAGGTTGCATAAACACAGGGCTCTATGGAGTGCTGTAGCTCAAGGAACAAATGGGTAAAGGATTCATTATTGGCAGGTGGAAACAGATGAAAGGAAATAATGTATTGGTGGAATAACTTTCCCACAGTGGGATACGTGTCACATGTAGGGGTTGTCCTTTTTAGAGAAATTGTAGGGTTTTGCTGGAATATTTCCTGCCGCTAATGGGACTGCTGCTAGAAGTGGACGACTAAGTGAAGCACAGAGAAAGCACTGAGAAGTAGGCACAGAAAGAGGGGTGGAGTTTAATAATCAAAAAGTTTGGTGTAGCAAATTGAGCCATGTGGGAGGGGGACCTGAGAGGGTTGAAGGCTCTGAATCCTCTTTGGATGAGCTATGGATATGATCTCGAAGTTTTGATTCTGAGTCCTTAATGTGTTCGACTACCTGGATGGTTGCCTTAGGTTGCGTAATCAGGGTGCGGCCAATAGTCATCCACCCTGTGGGTCTGACTGAGGTTGTCCGAGCATAGACAGCAAACTCAACATAGCCCCATCGTTTGGCCTTGGGGTCAGGTTTATCTAAAGTATACCATCCATTGTTACTGGATGAAGAGCCTTTATGCCACTTTATGTAACTAGAAGTCCACCCTTCAGGGTAACCAAATGAGTGGTAAGAATAGCTACCACGTTCATCATGGAACATGCATGACCAATAGGGGCACCCATTATATATCTCAGGCCACCAATGACAATAGTCTTTTGTTTGATCAAAAAGGAAGTAAATGAAAGGCCAGTTCCAGCTACCAGGGACGAAGGTCCTTGAAGGTGACAATTTTAGGGAAATAGAGGTGCAGTTGTGGATGAAGCAAGTAGTTGCATCCACTGCGCAGACCTTCTGCATGCCATGTTCTGAGTATCGTTCCCGAAAAGTGAATAAATGCATGGTAGGTGAGGAGGGTAAAGACCAGTCCTGACAGAGCACAGAAAATAAGCAGAGCACAAAAAACAAGCAGTTAGAGAAGACTAGGGTGTTGGGAGAGCTCATTGTGCCTTCTTTAAGAGGAATTGGGCTGCAAGGAAAACCGTGTGAGCCACAACTAAAATGGGTGAGATGGGTGTGGAGAGCAGGAGTAAAGGGGAGGTTCAGTAGGTGATTCTTGGAGTTCCTCTGGGGTGGCCCTGTCTTCAGCAGGTGGGGCCTCCTGGTGATGTGGCTTCAACCTAGACATGTGAATCCAGGGAGTGAGACAGTTGTCTGGTAAGGAGAGTTTGGCGGCGGTAAGGGTAAAGAGAATGACAGGATAGGGGCCTTCCCATTTTGCGGCAAGAGTCCCTTTCTCCTCTGGGGTATTATAATAGACTAGACTAACAGGTGTTAAGGGAGGAGTGTTTGGAGAGGAGACTGGGTCCGGAAGAAGCCAGTCCTGATATTTCCAGAGTTCCGAGCGGAGATGGAGCAAGAGAGGCAAAGACAAATCTCGGGTGAGAGGTCCTTGTGAAATGACCAACCCAGGGGTTATAAGAGGTCTTCCATACATTATCTCAAAAGGAGACAGTAAAGATGGTTTCTTAGGGAGAGCTCTGATTCGAAGCAAAGCCAAGGGAAGGAGTTTGAAACAGTCTGTTTAATTCCATTGTCAATTTGGTAAGGACTTCCTTTAGAGTACGATTTACCCTTTCCACTTTCCCTGAAGCCTGGGGGAAATATGGACAGTTGAAATGCCACTTGAAGGAGAGGGCTTGAGAGACCTTTTGTGTGATCCTAGAAGTAAACTCAGGGCCATTGTCATATTGTAGGGAAGTGGGCATACCAAACCTGGGGATGATGTCTGTCAGTAAGATTGAAGCTACAGTGGAAGCCTTTTTATTGGAAGTGGGAAATGCCTCAACCCAACCAGAGAAAGTGTCCACAAAGACAAGGAGGTATTTAGTGCGCCATACTGTGGGCATGTTGGTGAAGTCTACCTGCCAGTCAGCAGCGGGAATGTGTCCCCGGGCTTGGTGGAAAGGGAAAGGTTTGGGCCTTAAAGGAGTATGAGGGTTGGTCCGCTGACAGATCTGACAATTAGAGGCTATATTCTGTAGCATGGCTTGTCAGAGGGGGTGAGGGAAAAGAAACTCTGTAAAAAGAGGGTCAAAGACTGAGAATTGGAAAGGAATAGAGTATGAAGGAACTTGAAAAGATTCTTGTTCTTACTGAAAGACGTAGGGGCTTCAGATGAGCTGTCTAAAGTGGCCATTATATGTCCCCCATGGAGGCCATAATTGAAAGTGGTAGCAGCCATTCGTGCCGCCTGGTCAGCTTTGGCATTGCCCTCAGTGATAAGAAAGCCGTCCTTCTGATGGGACCTACAATGGACAACTCCCAACTGGGTGGGTAAGTGGCCTCTATTAGATTGGTTATAAAAGCTGAATTAGTGATCGCATTACCTTTGGTGGTAAGTAGGCCTCGCTACTTTCAAATATCAGCATGGGATAATAAGATATGGAAGACATATTTTGAATCAGTTTAGAGGGTGAGGGATTTGCCTTGTGCTAGAAGGCAGGCACGAGTGGATGCTATAAGTTCAGCCTACTTGTCTGTAGTTCCTGAAGGCAAAACTTTGGCCTCTATAATCTCAGTGGCTGAAAATACAGCGTATCCAGAGTAATGAGTTCCGTTCTCCCTAAAGGAACTGCTGTCAGTAAACCAGATAAGGTCAGGCTTGCTGAGTGGTCTCTCAGAAATGGAAGAATGACAGGGGAGGAAATCATCTAAGGTTTCCAAGCAATTATGAGTTGGTATGTGAGACATGGGAGTCATTGGGAGCAGTGAGGCAGGGTTCAGTGCAGAGCAGGGGAGTAAAATAATATTAGGGTTTTCCAGAAAGGAAGTGAGGGGCGACAGAAATCTGGATGTAGGGAGAGTTTGAAGGCCCTTTTAAGCTAAAAGATCCTTCAAGTGATGTGGGGAGTGGATAGTTCAAGGGGCCCCAAAAGTCAGATTAGAGGCTTCTTTGTGTAAAATTTGTCCAGTAGCCAGAGCTCTTAAGCAAGGGGCCCACCCACGGATGGTAGGGTCTAGTTGCTTGGACAAATATGACACAGGTGCAAATGTACGCCCATAGTTTTGACCTAAGACCCCAAGTGCTTGCCCCCCTTTTTCATGGACATATAGATGAAATGTTCTTGAAAGATCTGGAAGGTGAAGGGCAGGTGCCTTTAAGAGGAGTTGCTGAAGCCTGCGGAAGTGGTAGATGGGAAAGGAGGCAAGAGATTCACTAGGGGGTCCCTTTGCTAGGTCATACAGGGGTTTGGAGAGAAGAGAATAATTTGGGATCCAGGCCCTAAAATAACCTGCTAATCCTAGGAATGATAGTATTTTGGCTTTCGTATAGGGCACTGAAAGATCACAGAGGAGTTGCCTCCTATCCAGTGTTATTTCCTTTTTCCCGGGTGTAAGGCAAAAACCAAGATAGGTGACCGAAGACTGGGAAACCTGGGCCTTGTGGGGAGACTCCCTATATCCCTTGTCTTCTAGGAATTTATGAAGCTGAGCGGTGTGGGATTGAGAGTGTTCCAGAAAGACTACATAGAAGAAGGTCATAGACATATTGAAGTAGAGTAGAGTCAGGACAGGTCAGGTGAAAGGATGTGAGGTCCTGGGCAAGAAATTGGCCAAAGAGATGGGGGCTATCCCTGAATCCCTGTGGGAGGACAGTCCAGGTAAGCTGATGAGAATGGCGGGTGTGAGAGTCAGTCCATGAAAAAGCAAAGATATCCTGAGATTCTGAGAACAGGGGAATAGAAAAGAATGCATCTTTTAAATCTAGGACTGAGAAGTGAGTAGTAGTGGCATGGATCTGAGAGAGGAGGGTGTAAGGGTTGGGCACTAGCGGGTTGATGGGGTCCACAGAGGAGTTGACAAGGCGAAGTTCTTGAACCAGCCTGTAGGACACGTTAGGTTTCTTAACTGCCAGAATGGGTGTGTTGAAAGGAGAGTGTGTAGGCCTAAGATACCCCTTTCATAATAAATCCTGGATGATGGGTTCTAATCCAAGGAGAAATGTGGTTGTGAGTGGATATTGTGGTTGACTAACATATCTTGAAGGGTCCCGTAAGACAATATGAATAGAACTGCATTTAGCCATAAAGGGTGTAATTGTGTCCCAAACCTCAGGGTTAAATGGTTTAGATAGTCGTGGGAGAGTGCATGAAGGAGGTGTATCTGCCCCTAGGAATATCATGAGGAAATGAGAGGTAGGAGAGGTGTGGGTTGATAAGTGAATGGTGACTTTTAATAGTGAGAGTATGTCCCTTCCCAGAAAGGGAATGGGGCAATGGCTCATAACAAGAAAGGAGTGAGTGAAGGACAAAAGGGATCGCTGCATATAACATGATTGGAGGGGGTTTGAGGAAAAATCTTTTTACCTCCTACCCTGACAATAGGAGTTTTTGAGGGTGTGGTAGGACCCTAATACTCCCTCAAAATCGAAAAAGCGGCACCAGTATCCAAGAGGAAGTTAATGAAGCGTCCATCCACCAGGAAGGTGACCCTAGGCTCTTGATTCTTGATGGTAATAGTCTGGAGGGAAGGCCCAGGACTCCATCAATCCTCCTCTGCCAAGCCCAGGTGAGGCTGGGGTTGCTGGGCAGCAGACCAACCTTCCTTCTGGGTTGTTGGGCAGTCTGCCCCCCAGTGTCCACTTTGATGGCATTTTGCGCAGGGGTTGTAGGGTGTCCTCGGTGAAGAACAATTCCTGGTCCAATGTCCCTCCTTACCTCATTTGAAGCAAGCTCCAGGGGGGGTCATATTGGGACGGCATGGTGATGGCCTTCTCTGAATGAGCTGGGCCAACATTTGGAATTTGGCATTTTCAGCCCTCTGCCTACGGAATTCACTTTCATCCTCTCTACCATGAAAAACCTTGAAAGTGACAGCGAGGATTTTGGTCTGAGGAGTAGCAGGGCCCTGTTCAAACTTTTTAAGCTTGGCTTTAATGTAAGGGTAGCTTTGGGCCAGAATATATGTCATTAAGACATGACGGCCATCAGGGGTTTCTGGGTCGAGGTTTGTGTACTGCTGAAGGGACTTGGTTAGTCTATCCAGGAATTCTGAAGGTGTTTCCTCCTTCCTTTGAATGACCTCCTGCATCTTTTGAAAGTTAACAGCCTTGCGGGTGGACTTTTTCAGTCCCGCCAAGAGGCAGGATGTAAAAAGGTCACTAGACTGTAAGCCCATAGGGGATCCTGCTCTGGGACAGCATGAGGGCCTGTGGGTGGTTATGATTGGTCCTATGATTTTCATCAGCATGGGCTTGGGCTAGCTCCCAGAACCATTGCCTTTCCTTGGGGAGAAGTTTATTGGCCAAGAGCATGTAGATGTCATGATGAGTGAGGCTATATGCTTGCAGTACCCATTGAAACTCCCGAATGTAAGTGGTGGGGTCAGTGGTGAAAGAGCCTAACTTCCTCTCTAGCTGAGTAATGTCCGACATGGAGAAGGGCACGTGGACTCTGATGACACCCTTGGGACCAGCTACCTCACGAAGGGGTGCGATTTTCTTGGGCGTGGGAAGGAGTCCCTTAGACCTGATAACAGGAGGACTGAAAGAGGCAGGCGGTGGACAGGAAGGAGAGGGAGGGGAAGGGAATGTCTCTGTGGAAGAGGAGGAGGTGGAGCAGGCAGAAGAGTGGGGAAGGGAGGGGGATGAAATGGAAGGTTGAGGATCCGTGGAATCAGGCAGAGGAAGAGGAGGATTTTGCGGGAGAGAAGGGTCAGTTGGGGCTGGGGGATAAGGTGGGGGTTAATCTGCTGGGTCGAATGAGGAAGAATCTGCGAAGTCAGGAGTAGAACTAGGGGAAGAGAGGGGTTTGCAAGCAAGAAGGACCTGAGAGGGAGGGCAGGAGGAGCAGAGACAGGGTGCTGTGCGAGAAGGCTAAAACATTCAATACAGGGAATCTCACTCCACTTTTTCAGATGCTGGCAGTAATTAAAAAGGTCCAAGAGGAGGTTTGGATCTAAGGAGCCTTCTGGAGGCCAATGATTGCCATTATCCAGTGGATATGTAGGCCAATCTTGGGTACAGAATTTGATTAGAAGTTTGGGCTTGATGTCTGGTGTGAGGGAGAGTGTGGCCAGATTTTTTATTAAACTTTTGAGAGGTGAGGTTTCAGGTACAGATAAAGAGGTGTCCACAGTCACAGGGAGAGATGGAAGAGAGAGAGAGAGAGAGAGAGAGAGAGAGAGAGAGAGAGAGAGAGAGAGAGAGAATAAGTGTAAGCAAGAGAGACAAAGAGAAAACCCGGCCTGGAACGGACTCCGGGAAGCGCTCAGGGCGAATGGGGGTCAGGTGGGCATCCCCAAAATGACCAGCCATCATGAGGAAATACAGAGGGCACTACCTGATTGTCACCAGTGAAGTGCGATCTGTGAGACCCAATGGGTTCGGAGCCACGGGCAACCTGACATCAGGAAAGTTTTCGAACGCAGCAGAAGAAGTAGGTAATGAAAACAGAACTCCGGCTCCAGCAGAATGCAGTTCCAGGATGGGAGTTCAGTTTTCCCCGAGCAGAGAGGCAGCTTCAGCCAGACACAGCAGGCCCGCAGGAAACAGCAACTCTAGCCAGCAGCGGCAGCAGCAGCAGAGGAGGAAAAACCACAGAGCCTCTCATGTAAACTCAGAAGCCTCACACCCCAAAGGGAAACGGATCACCAGAGGGTCCACTGCAACCAGTAAAGGTCTTAGTGGGAGGAATTCCCTCCCCCCTACCAGGTCTAGAGTGTGACAGACGATCATGGTCACAAAGCCAGCGGTAGCCCGAAGGGAGTTGGCGAGCCAGGGTCAGGGGAGGCTTACATACAACAAATCAGTGGTGAGTGCAGGAAGCCTGCGTCTGAAAAGAGCAGACCAGGGCAGAGTGCCACGGTGGAGCAGTGGACGGGGCTCTTGTTGGAAAGAGCTCACCCATATCCTCACACGGGGCACCAGAATGAAAGAACTCCCCACGCAAAGGCACTTCACCGGGAGAATTCCAATTTTATTGCAAAAAGCTGTGTGCTTATATAGAACTAAGGAGGAGATTGGAGGGCTTAGATAAATGGCAGGCAATCCGTTTATTGGCAAGTTCTTTCAGATATCAGCTCCGGAGCCCAGGAATTAGTTCTTATTGGGGCTAAGATTCCCGGCCAGCAAGGTTTGAAATTGGCGCCAGCAGAAGAGTTCACACGGGCGGGAACATTTCGCACCACTGCAGAAAAGAAGAATGTAGGAAGAAGAAGTGCTTAGGCGCCATGTTGGTTTTTTTTTTCTGGGGTATGGCTGCCGTTTATACTTTTCCCAACAATGAGTATACCAGACAGTGCCTTGATTGACTGGTTTTTATGAAAATGGTGTTTAACAGAGATGCCAGAAAGTTGGATCCTGCTGATTAGTGGGCCAAGAGCAAAGGTGGGCATGTGTGTGATAAAACATCAGTGGTGGGACCATGTGGATATGCCATTGGCTTCCAAATGGCTTGTGACTGACATGGTGAAGCCAGCAGACCCTTATATGTAAAGGCATCTTGTTACATGGAGAGGATTCAGGACATTGTTCAGAATCAGGTTGCTATGTTCAAGAGGGCAAGCTATGTGGAATAGAAGCCTGGTTCTTTTATTCTCCTACAGACCCTGACCCACCACATGTGACAGAAATCCCTCACACACTGTGTTCCCGTTGAACTCCTTGTATTTCATGAAGCAAATACCAAACTTCCAGTGCAGCACCAAGAAACACCACGAAAATAGAGGATGACCATATGGCTTCATAGTCCACACTAGAGACATTTAGCCCCAAGGGGCCACAGTTTACCTTCAAAGGGAGAATTCAGCACTGGTGTCTCATGTTCATTGGAAAATAAGAAACCATGTCCTCCAGGTCACATAGATGCCCAGGTTTATGGTTTCACTAGAAAGGAAGCTAAAGCACGTGACAACAACATATATTTCAAGTGCCCAACCTCACAGGCAGTATCTCAAGAAGTCTCTAGGACAACAGACCTCCATGTTTTTGAAGTGTTTACCCTGTCCCTTACTTTTGGAAACTCCTCTAACACTTCCAAGGTTGTGAACTCCTGATCGCATTCCATTCCAGATATGTACTCATGGATTTTCTAACTCTTCTCCTCTAATTGTGGCTTACATGGGGTGAAGGTGTTGTCAAGGTATTGTTCTGGATGAGAGTGGGAAGATTTTTGTGTAGCACATATTTACATACACATTGGATTCATTTTCCAATTTTCCATTCGAAATACTGAATCCCTGTCAGTAACCCATACCCTAATAGACTCTGACTACTAATCCTAATATGATGGAGACAAATAACCCAAACATAATATTAATACAAGCAGTTCAGAGGAGGCATGGTGTATAGTTGGTCTTGCCTTTTGCATGATATAGTGTAGGAGTTATAAATCTTGTCAATTGTTTGTTGAAATAGTACTCCATGTGTTTTTAAAGTTAACACATATGTGAATTTCTGTCTCCTTTTTTCTGTAGCCAATTCAGCACATGTATTTTTATATGCACATAAAAAATCCTACCTGGTATCACACGTACATTTTTGTGAGGTGGCTAACTTAGCAGAAACAAAGTATGAGAAGAGATCACCCCTCCTAAACGCTTTTGGAACTGAAAATTCAAACTATGAGTGAGATTTTTAGTTGAACAACATTATACATAAATCCATGTTCAGTAAAATTAATATTTTTGGATCGGTGGATGATATATATTTCACGATGAATTTTGATTGGCATATATATTGCTACTTTCTAATGTTTCTCTGTGAGATATATATATATATATATATTGTCTAGATTTTTCCAAATATAAAATATATGTGTCCTATTATACACTCCCTAAATAATTCACTCATGCTCATGTATGTGGTTTTATAATCAAATTTTCATACGATTATTTTCAGAAATATTCATCCACCTGAAATACATATTTGTTTTCTAGTACTGAAAACTCACTTCACTGAATGGTGCAAACAAATCCTTATATTTCTACTGTAACTGACCCAATTTAACATCAATGCAAGTAGATTCCAAAGGGGCATGATGTGTATTTTGACGTTCATTTTTATTTAACACTGGTACATTACTATTTTTTCAGTTTTTGTACATCATAGTATATACATTTCATCCACAAGTTCACAAATTTAAAGACATTTGAAACACATTCAATCACTTCCTGCTTCAGTACACATGTATTCCTCCTTGCTTTTGACTGGTTATTTATTGAGACTTCTTTCCAAACACATTATTTTCGATTTCCATAATCAATTTTGAAGCAAAACTCACACACACTTTATGATAAACCACAACCCTAATATTACCATTAGATGTATAACTGGTTGGAATGAATGTATGTATGTCAATATGACATTTCCTGTGTATTTTCAGATATCAATTTATTCCAATTTCTAAAGTTGGAATCAGTTATATTATATATTCACACATGGTACACCTATTTGTGCCCCCAATACTAATTTATATCTCTTCTAAATATTGCTCCCAGAAATGGTGCAAGAAAGACTCATGTCACCTGATCTACATATATATTCTGTCAACAAAATGCAAAGTCACACTTACAATTGTACCAAAGCCTAAATGGAATGTGAGTATGGATTATGAAAATCACCCATGTCCAGGTTGCCTAATGCTCTCAAATGTCAATCCTATTGGTGACTACATATTTGTTTCTTCCTAAGATTATGTATTCAACCTCAAGCCTGTTGAAAATGTCTAATCCTATCAATCACTTCATCATTTGCCTGATTTCCTAATGTCTCTAATGATATCTGCTTTCCTACATATTTTCCCCAGTTCATCATTGTGACTGACTCTTCACATGTGCTGACATTTACATTTTCTGTCTACCTGAAACCCTATTGCTAAAGAACTTTTTGTCCAAATCCTATACTCACTCTTTTTTTCTAATCCTACCAACTATCTTCCTAATCCTACCAACTATCCTTTTTTGACTGGATGTTCTCTTCGACATTCAATTATCCAAGGTACAAGGTCCTATGCCATAATGTATAGATTTATCTGAGACACATGTGCACAACATAATTCCGAGTGAAGTATCCCAATCAAGGATCCAATGCCCTTTTGGGCTTCAAATCTTACCTAGATTTGTGTTTTCATACATATATTTCACCTCTATATATACTTATAAATATTGCAGGTTCCCAATACCATTATTCATGCAGCAGAATGATTCCTAACCCAAATCAAACATGTTATTAACCCTAACCATACTTTGTTTCCTCAATCTAACTTTACAGAAAAGCAAGGACAGAGTTGGTCTTATATAGAAATGTAAGAGATCTTCCACCTGCTGAGAACCTCAAAGGTCCATGCAGAAGTGAACCCTGGGGAAGATATAGAAAGCTATGAAGGACCTGAGAGAGCAAAAGTCATCTTTCATGACAAAAAAAAAAAAAAAAAAAAACAGGTCAGGATGAAGGGGTGTGTCTGAAGCAGTCTATCTCTTCTTAATGTAGAGAAGATGGACCAAACCAGGCCTGTGTGGAGAGCTGTTCACGGGTGCCTATGTTTGATTTACCATTCTTACTTGTGAAAGTGTCACAGGAAGTAGGGGCAGCCTCCATCTATTGGGACACTTGGAAGCAACTGTTAGGACAAAGAGGTTGCCAAGGCAGTGACCTCATTCAGTTCCTGAAGGAAGTGACCTATATCATTTTCTTGGTGATGGAACTCTCTGAACTTGGGATCCAGGATGCCAGGCACCCAGAGGCATTCCCAGTCACAGTCCCAGTGGCCACACATGTTTGGATTTACCAAGGACAGAATCGGTCTTTCTTGGTAACTACTGATGTGAGGATGGCCAAATTCCAGGAGAGCTCTGAAGAGGGGTCTTTCCTGAGAAAACAGGTAGTGTCTCACTACTGAACTGAAACCCACAGTGCCTCCAACTTCATCCATGAAAAATGGCTAGATAAATACAATAAAATTTTTTAAATTCCCTTAACCAGGTGGCACTGGAGAACCTTTGGATGTCTTTTTCCTGGTCATGAGTGTACAAGAGAATGCCATGATTGACGGTATTTCATGAAAATGGTGTAGAACAAAGATGCCAGTAAGTTGGACCCTGCTGAGTAGTGGGCCTTTTGCAGTGGTGGGCAGGTGTGTGATAATACAGCTGTGGTGTGGCCAGGAGGATTTTCCATTGCCTTCAAAATGGCTTGTGACTGATATGGTGCAGCCAGCAGACCCTTCTTGTTATATGGAGAGGTTTCCGGGCAAAGTTCAGAGTCAGATTTCTATGGACAAATGGGCAAGCTTTGTGAGATAGAAGCCTGGTTGTTGCATTCTCCTGCAGACCCTGACCCACCACAAGTGACAGAACTCCCTCTAATACTGGGTCCCAGTTGAACTCATTGTATTTCATGAAGCAAATACCAAACTACCAGTGCAGCAGCAAGAAACACCACGAAAAGTGGAGGATTACCAAATGGCTTCACAGTTCACACGGGGAGACACTTAGCACCAAGTGGCCACAGTTTACCTACAAATAGAATATTCAGCACTGCTGCCTCATGTTCATTAGAATACAAGAAACCATGTCCTCCAGGTCACGTAGATGCAGACCCAGCTTTTATGGTGTCACTAGAAAGGAAGCTAAATCTCCTTGCAACAACATATATTTCAAGTGCCCAAACTCAGAGGAAGTTTCTCAAGAAGTCTTTAGGCCGGCCGAGCTCCATGTTTTTGGAGTGTTTACCTGTTAGACCAGGACGCTAGAAAAGACCACTGACTCAAATTAAAATCAAATAAAATTAAGCTTATTATTTCCACCGGCCATGCTGCCTCTCCCTCCCAAAACGAAGGGAACAAGACAGCAACCCCAGCTTTCCTACAGCCCAGCTTTATAGCCCAGAAAGTTACACAAAAGGGGGGTTACAGATAACAGAACTCTGATAAACATCACACTAAAGGTAGTTTACAATTTTTTTGCTGTCCCTACATGAGAATTCATGAGGACCATTAGAGCCTCAGAGAGGGTTGTTGTCTTGCCAGAGAAGGCAAATATTTATGATATGTCACTAAAGTTTCAGAGAGGGCTGCTATCTGGTCAGAGAGCCAGGCATGTGTGAGTTCAAGGCACGGGCAGGCATTCCACGCAGGTTCAGAATTTGAAGTAATTAATGGTAAAGCCAAAATTATCTTTTCATGGCTTTGTGGCATGATGGCTCCCAATTTTAATAAAAGATCAGGTTGGGTCTACAATTCCCCCCTTTTCTCTGTGTCCCTTTCAAATCTTTGAGAGATTATGGGAAGAGCACTGAGGAAATTTTAATCCCTCAGGTAAGAGTCTCCAAATTTTTAGAACTCACCCAAAACCGATCTCGCTGATTTTACCCTTCTTAATTACTTATATTGATAGTCTATTTATCTTTCTCTCCATTGTTGTAAGAAGAGTGGCATCACTAATTTTTTCTTCTTCTGTCCTGAGACAGGGTGACGTAAGTGGGCTCGGCGTGAGGGACATGAGTTGCCTATTAGAAGTCAGTTGAGAGACATGAGTTGCCTTTTAGAAGTCAGTTCGGTTTGAAGTCAGGTTGGGGAAGAACAGGTTGTAAAGTCATCTGTGAATGGGTTCTTCTATGAGTGAAACAAAAACCATGAGTACTGGATAAATGTTGCAGCAGCTAGAACATGTCACTGTATAGACATTCCCTCACCAGTCTTTAATATCCCCAGTTATCAGGACTGTCAACTTAATATTTAACTTTAAGTGTTACAGTTGGCCCTCCCAATAAGACACAGTTTAATAATTTAATGTCATCTGATCTTGTAAAATCCTTTTACTAGTATGACCTCTGCGTCTAATAGAGAAACCTTTAATTCTGTTACTCAGGGCTGGATAATCGTACTAGCAAACACCAAGCCTACCTTTGTAGGTTAGGAATATCTGTAGGTCTTAAACTGAAAACTTCTGCCTGTGGCAGCTCTTCTTGATAGTCTCTTTTTATAAGTATTAGGCATTCCTGTGTGAGAATCCTTCTTTGTAGCCTCCAGTCTTACTTGTTTTGGGAGGATAAGATAAAGTGCATACCTTAAAATTTTATTATTATTATTATTATTATTATTATTGTTATTATTATTATTATTATTTAATATGCCCAGGAGTGGCTGTATTTTGGTCTTAACTGTCTTTGCTAAGTGTTTAAGATGAAGCAGTCAAACTGACTTTTGTTTCCATCTATTGTTAACAGTCAGCTGACCTTTTATGGGAGTCAATTCTGGGGAAACTTGAGAAGAGATTCTCAGTTCTGCTAGTGCCATTTGCGCTAGGTGGGTCCAGGTCTTGCTTGACCATTTGGCTTCCCTCAGAAGCATCATGGATGTCTCCTTTCTATGATGACTCTCCTCTTTGTAACAAATGCACTGATTGGCTTTCTGTTCTCCAGTGGTCTCATTAATCTCCCTGATCAGGAGGTTATGTGGCTCAGAGTTGCAAAGCTCTTTAGAGAAGTCCCCTGTTCCCTGGAGTCAGACTGACTCAGAGGGCAAGAGCCAAATATTGGTTTTCTTGGCCCTTTTCATTTAACATTAATTTTAAATCCTAATCTTAAACATCCAGCAAATAAATTTTAACAGCCTTATATTAAGAGTACTGGGCTTTAATGTCTATAACTTTATAATAACCATTTTATTAATTGGGATCTGTATTATTCTGTCTGTATTGTAGTTGATGACTTATTATCTTGAATAAACCCATGTTGTGTTCTTATAGCAACGCATTTGTAAAACACTAACAGGGAATCTTTAGATCACTTATAAGAAAATTTCAAACTAAAATTAACAAAAGTAAAAATACTTAGTTCGTGTAATATCTTCCCTGAATTTTTTGGCTGAGTTATACATTATATCCCCTGTTTGAGATCCTAGGAATATTGACAATAAAAAAAAAACTTTTTAACATAACTTTAAAGAAATATTATCTGACCTACATGTTTCATAGTCATTCTCACATGTAGTAAGATGGGACACACAGCCTTATCTCAGGTAAGGCAGGGCTCTTTATAAATCTTAAGTATTTTAATTCTAAAGCTGATCTTTATTTTTAAATATCTTTTGACAAAGTTTACATAAATTGTTTGAGGTCACATGAACATTAGCTAACACCATATGATATCACATTTAAAACATGAATTAAAGAAATGCTGAAAGTTTTTAACCTTTACAAAGATTAGGCTCTAATTAACTTAAAAATACATTTAAATTGTTCCCCAATGTAAAAAGTAACATAAAAATTTACATATCTTATTGATAACAGGTAAATAAATCCACAATATATTTTTTACCACACAACTTCAGAGCACCAGCTTGATATAATGCTCTTTTAAGGTTTCTACCTTACAGACTTGCATACCTGTAAGATATGAAAACATTAATAGCATAACAATTACATTTATGTTTCTACATTAATCAAGTTTGGCTTTTAAAGAAATGGCAGTACAGTACTCTAAAATAACAGTTCTTATTTAATCAGTTGTTTAATTTTTATGGTTGCTTGCTCTAGAAAACATAAATCTTAATAAACTCAATGTTATGGGTAAACTTATGTTTTAAGAAATTTTTGCCTCATTAACACATGACTGATTTTTACAATCTTATACAGAGTTTACTAAAAAAAATACAGATCTTAGTAAATCAATCAGATATCTAACTAAAGTACTCATGAATGAGTAATCCCATATCAAATTTACTTTACTTATTTATCAAAAAGTTAGAGAAACGTATTGAACAGTGTAAACCATTTTTATGTTGAAGGAAAGGTACTAGAGCCAAGGCATATTAGACATTTTGTAGATGTTAATATTTTGTTAGATGTTTGAACACCTAGAAAACTTTGTAAGCTTAAATTTAAAGACATTTGTTTTTATCTCTTTATCCAATTTAAATTGAAACATTTAAATCACGTGAATTAAAGATCTTTGGATCCACTTTTTAAAATTTGTTTTTATGAGCGCTTTTTTTTATGAGCACTCCTTATATATGTTAATTTATGTATCATATATATGATATACGGACATATGTATATATAGACATACAACACATAACAAAATTGTGCACACATAATAATAGTAAAGGCCTCGTAGCATTTCGCAGGTGAAATCTTTATTGCAATGTTTCAAGAAGTCCACAGTTGGTCAAAGATAGAACTGATCAGAAAAACATTAACCTAGGTCTGTATGCTCAAAATCATGAGGTCAAAAAACATAAAGTATCTCAGAAAAAAATAAGAGTCCTAGAAAAAATGACTTGCCAGTAATTAGAAAATACCATACAATTTACCTTTTTTTCCCTTAGATCTCAAATCAGTCTCCTACAAAGCTTGCAGGGTTCTTTCATTTGCATTTCAACATAAGTCATGGCTGAGGTCTGGAAGGAGCAGGAAAAAAACTGCTATTCTGAACAGACATCTCAGGACTAAGGCATTTTAACCATAATTTTCAGGTTCGGATGTTGAAAATTATGATACAAGTTTAAGATACAATTCACAAAATTTTATATCTTTACATCTTGTTTGGTCAACAGACACCATACTATGATTTACTATCCATGTCCAAATTAATGCACTGGTACACACAGTGACATTTTCCCAGGCTACCCAATTCAAAATTGGTGAAAAAAAAAGACTGTATGATTGGGAAGTTTCTTGCCAACTTGGAAGTAGAGTTCTTCAGTTATCCATTGTAAGTATTTAAGTTCTCTGGCATGAATTATCTGAAATCATAAACTAAACAATTACCTAAACCCGACTTTTAACTGCAAGATTGTGCAATGCTTCAAAAACCCATTCAGATACCAGATTGTTAAAATAAAACATCATCATTTCGACACACATTCAGCTAAGATCATTCCCAAAAAACAATTTATAATATCAACACATTATTGCACATGCCTAAAAGGGCCAGAAAGAAAGACACAATACAGACCAAAAGGAGGTCCAGACTATGGCTGTCAGAGAGAACCCTTTAAACCAGAGCAGATAAGAGAAAAATCTCATACACCAGTGGGACCATAGCTGTCCCCACAAGGGGACCAGATGTTTTCACAGAGGGGCAACCTGAAATGTAAAATAAAGTGTCTCCATGGTGATTTTACTGCATTTAGTGTCACCTTTTTCTTTTTCTCTTTTTTTAACAAGACAGAGGTGGCATAATCCTTACAGTGCAGGGAAGGAAGGAGGTAATTCCCTGAATCAACAGGGCTTTGGCAGCTGCTGGGAGTCCCTCAGTTTCTCCTTTTACATACAGGATTAGCTCCTCTGATTCAGTTCCACACCAAGCATGCTCTATCTCCTAACATTTCAGTAGATAGGTCTCACAAAGTTCCGGGGCGGAGGGGGGGTACAAGATTTGTAACTTAAAGTTTGGTTCCTGACCTTGAAGCCAATTAATACCAATTTAATAATGAGGACTGGGTTTTGAGAAAAAGAAAAAAGGAGGTTTATTGCTTGGCTAACAAAGGAGAAACACAGGGGACTCTGCCAAAATTGTGACTCTCTTTATCTGGAGGGACAAGGGGTTTTAAAGGAGTTTCACTTGTTAACCTGGGAGATACTCTGTTCTTAGGTCCCCAGCAGGCATTTCCCTCTGCAATGGGTGTGCTCCAGGCAGCCAGCTAGGGGCTTCTATCATCCTGCTTCGCAAAGGGGGATAAAGTTCATTGCAGTTCCTTAAAACACAGTCCAAAGGGGTGTCAGGCTTACTCTCTTTATTTCTGATTTTCATGTCCAATATACTTAAGTTTTTACCACCAAAATCACACAACAAAACGAACAAAAACAAACAAACAAAAAAACAAAAAATAGAACACAGAACACAAATAAACAGAAACCCGGTGGCTAAACACAGAAACAGGGGAACAGTGCAACATCTTGCTAAAGCTCCAGGGTAGAAGCGCGTGCGTGCTCATCGCCACCTCTCTACAGTTCCAGAGGAATTCCCTACAGAACAGAACAGAGGACAGAATGATTCTCGTTACTGTTCTGCACAGAAGTATATGTGAGCCTCCCCGTGCCACATCTCTGTCATCAGAAGAGATCTCCCTTAACTGGATATCAGATGTTATAAAGGAGCCACTTACCTATGGAGGCCTCCTCCATCAGGTGCTTGCTAATAGTTTTAGTGCAAAGGTTCACTGTAGTGCTCCCTGGACTAAAGGCTCTTTTCCAAATATAAAGAAGATGGACCAAATCAGGCCTTCGTGGAGAGCGGTTCCTTGGTGCCTATGGTTGATATACCATTCTAATTTGTGAAAGTGCCACAGAAAATAGGGTAAGCCTCCTTCTCATGGTACGCTTGAAAGCAACTGTTTGGATAAAGTGGTTGCCAAGGCAGAGACCTAATTCAGTTCCTGAAGGATGAGACCTCACCTCAATCCCTTGGTAATGGAACTCTCTGAACTTGGGATCCAGGAAGCCAGGCACACAGAGTCAGTCTCAGTCCCAGTCCCAGTGTCTCACTTGCTTCAATTTAGCAAGGACAGAGTCAGTCTTTCTTGGTACCTACTGATGTGAGGATGGCCAAATGCCAGGAGTTCTCTGAAGAGGGGCCTTTCCTGAAAAAGCAGGTAGTGGCTCACAGCTGGCTCCTGAACACTTCACAAAGTTGGACAAGGAGACCAGATCTGAGACAGGACACGCCATATTGGGGGAACATAGTATGGCCCAGCAGTCAGAGGATACTCTGGAGAGTGAGAGACCTACTTGGGGAAGGAGGTGCCTTTGTGGGTGTAGATGTGTGTTTGTGGTTTTGTCTCATGTTCTGAGAATAGGCAGGAAAGTCGGTTTGTTTGGTTTGGAGTGAACTGTTTCTAGTAAGTTGTTTCACAAGGCGAGTGTTTCTATGTCTGTGTATCCCACAGTGTCCGTGCTTGTAGACATTAGAAAAGAGAATGCATCAATGGATGTTTCCTGTCAAGTAGAAAGCTTCCCAGCATTCATCCTGCCCAATTTATGAATGCACTAGGGCTTGCCTTATCGATGGGCAACACCTGCTATTTTCCTAAGTTCATGTTTTCTTCCTGAAATCTAGCCACTCTCCAGAATAGGTTCATGCATTTGCATCCAGGATATGTACCACCTCCAACCACTGTGACATGGACATGTACTGGATAGCTGAAGAGAATGGCAAGCATCTCAGAAAAGTCAGATATCAGTGTGACCCGGAAAGTCTCAGTAGAGAAACCCTGCAAAGGGCCTTTTGATTACCTATTGTTCTGTTGCCCTGAATGTCAGGAAGTTCTTTGCCTCAGGCCACGCTTTTGTGAAGCCTGAAGAAAACAGTTTTCAAATGGAAATGAATGGGCATCACCTGTGGCTCTTTGCTTAAGTGCATTGTAAAGGGATGTGTCTGAATCAGCCTCTTGGCCCTGTGTGAGCCTGTGGCTTAGATTATCAGCACCTGATGGGTCTAAAGAAAGATCCCATGTGTGGATCCATAATCAAAATGGCCAAAAAATCAGTCATTGTTGATGAAGTCTCTCGCATTCCTCTGTAAGGTTCCTGACCTCCATCAAGTGAGAAAAGGGATCCATTGGGTCAATTGAGTTCTTCAAAGCCCTGCAGATGCTAGCCCATAGGTTCTTGGGTTTTCTTATGAATCCAATTCAAATAAAGACTCTAAACCCCACAGACAGTAGGCCTCAAATTGAAGAACAGAGCTGTATTAATGGCAGGCATATTTGATCACTCCTGGTTCACAGGAAGGGTGTCCAGGCCACTCTGACTCTTGGCAAATGAGGGGAAAGGGAGATTATTTGGGACACTGTCTTGTGCTGCGCCTCTCATGGAATCCTCCTGCCAGAAGTAATGATGAGTGTCTATTTGGAAGAAGATGAGTGCCATTTCGGAGTGTTTTGGTTTTAATTGTGGGCATTTGTGTGGTGGTTGGTAGAGATAATTGGGTCCACCTTGTCTTGAATTTTGGTGTGATTCCCCTTAGAGACTGTGTTTTGGAACTGACCTCTGAGAAGGTACAAGGTCCTGTGTCATTGTATATCCATTATTCTAGGACATCTCCACGGAATGTAATTCAAAGCTAAGTATACCAATCAAGGACCAAATGAACTTCTGGGCTTCAAATCTTACCTAGATTTCTGTTTTCATACTTATATTGAAAGGTTAATAAAATAGGTACTTGTCACGTCCTGTTTTTCTGTATGCTTAATAAAACACTGTTGAAATCTTGAGAACTGTTTGCTCTTCTTGTTCCCAGAATGTGCTGCCCCCAACTGCCAAACTGCAGAATGTACTCCATCAACCATTTGCACGCAAACCGCCCACTCGCCCTTAACCATCAATAAACTTCCCTCCCTGCCCTCTCCAAGGAAAATATATAAGCACTTCTTAAGCTGTTCTCAGGGCTCTCTGCTCTATTCAACTGATCTCTGAGCCCTTGCATGCCGGACTCCCAATAAACCCTTTGAGGTTGCATTAGACAGTCTCTTGGTGGTCTCTTCCAGCGACGCTCACCCGACCTTTACTTCTGGTGGCCCCAGCGAGATCCGGCAGCTGCAGATGAAAGACCCCCAATGGGCTCCTCTGGGGGTAAATAAGGCCCCTCTTTCTGGTTTCAGGATTCAGGTTAGGGTTTGACAAAATGGCTATTGGTAAAGAGCGTGAGCTCTCTCCCACGGTGGCTGACACACATGTCACAGAGCCACAGGCCATGTTCCTGTGGGATGGACTCGGGAAATCGAAGAACCATAGTCTCCTCGACTCAGTGATATTTTCTTTCAGATTTGGAATTGGCAGCCCATCAGGATTTGCCTGCTACTCAGTCCTGGTCTCAGTATTGGACGTCCATTGTCTGTCTTTATGGTCTTGTCTTGTCTGTGTCGTGTGTCTTTGCTTTCACTGTCTGTGTATATTTCATTATGGGACAGAGCACTTCAATGCCTCTGTCCCTGACCCTTAATCACTGGACCAAAGTCTGCTTAAGGGCTCAGATTCTTTCTTTTTCATTAAAACACCAGACCTGGCAGATTCTGTGTCTCAGAATAACCCACCTTTGTAGTCGGATGGCCCCTAGAAAGATGTTTCTACTTCGCACTAATTTGAAAAGTCTGAGATATTCTCTTTCAGCCGGGGCCACATAGCCATCCAGATCAATAGCCATATATCTTAACTTGTCAGGACCTCTGCAAATCTCCTCCTCCATGGGTGAAGCCTTTCCTTGTCCCTGCACCCACTCCTACTCCTTCCCCTATGATTCTATCTCTCAAACTCTCTGCTCCTCAACCTCCACCCTCTGTTCTCCCTGAGTCTCAAGACTCTACTCGTCCTTATCCTCTGCCCTTGTCCCCCAACCCCCAGAACCCTGTAAGTAATTCCCCTGCTGCTTACTCAGCCTCTCCACCATTCGAGGAAGCCAGGATGGCCCAGCACCCTCCAGATGACTGTCGAATGGCACACACAGCCCCTCCTTCCCTAGAGGAAGCTGGCCCGGCTAAAAAAACTCAGAGAACTCGCCAACGTTTTCACACCTGCCTACTTGGGATGACTGCCAACAACTCCTAGGGACTCTCTTCACGACAGAGGAATGAGAGGAAAAACCTCCTGGTAGCTAGAAAAAAATATCCTCGGACTTGATGGGCGACCAACATAATCAAAGCCGGCTTCCCCTTAAACCAACCCAACTGAGACCCCAACACCTTTGAAGATAGGGAGCATATGTCCAATTATTGCCAGGCTCTAATAGCGGGTATCCAAGGGGCCGCTAGGTGACCAACTAATTTGGCCATGGTAAGAGAAATTATTAAAAGGCCTGATGAATCTACCTCTATGTTTCTAGAGAGAATTATGGAGGCATATAAGAGATATACTCCTTTCGATCCTCAGGCAGCAGATCAAAAGGCATCTGTCATGATGGCCTTAATTGGGGAAGCTGCCATGGATATTAAAAAAAAAAAGTTAAAAGAGAGATTTAGTCAGAGAAGCCAAAAAAATATACTATAAAAGAGAAACAGGGAAAAAGAAAGGGAGCAAAGGGATGATGAGAGAAGCAAAAGAAAGACTAAGGCATTGACTTAGATCCTGGTCACAACAAGAAAGAGGCCAGAAATTAAGACATAAGGTGACAGGAAGGGATACCTGGGCCCGTGCCAGAGGCCACCCCTGGCCTCAGATCAATGTGCCTACCGTAAAAAAAAAGGACACTGGGCCAAAGAGTGCCCTATAAAGAGACAGACACGCCAGCTAGCCATTCTGACTCTGGAGGATGACTAAGAAAGTTGGGGCTCAGATTCCTTCCCCTAGCTCAGGGTAACTTTTGAAGAGTAGGGGACCCCAGTAAACTTTGAAATGAATACAGGAGCAGTATACTCAGCCCTTAGGGCCCCATTGGGCCGTCTATCAAATAAAAGGTCTGTAGTTCAAAGGGCTAATGGCAGTAAATATCGGGCTTAGACTACTAAGAGGACCATGGACCTGGGGAAAGGAAAAATCCATCACTCCTTCCTAGTAATCCCAGAATGCCCGCACCCATTGATGGGCAGAGATCTGCTCACCAAGCTCTGGGCCAAAATAACTTTTAACCCTGAAAGCCCCCAAAAGAAATTTCTAAATCCTTCAGTAAAAACTCCTATAGTCACGGCTGTAACTATATTAGTAGAAGATAAACATCCACTCTTCACACCCCCCAAGACTGATCAAACAGGCAAGCTACCGCAGAAATGGATAACAGATAACCCAGATGCCTGGGCAAAAACTGCTGTGTTAGGCCTGGCCGTGAAACAACCTCCAATAACAGTGGAGTTAAAAACCTCAGCCTCCCCAATCAATGTCAAATAATATCTTCTAAGCATAAAAAGCTAAAGATGGGATAAGGCCCTATATTCAGAAATATCTGGCCTTAGGGGTCCTAAGGCCCTGTCAATTGGCCTGGAACACTCCCCTGTTATTAGAAGAAAAAGCCAGGAACCGGGGACTATCAACCTGCTAAAGACCAAAGAGAGATCAACAACAGAGTGCAGGACATTCACCCCACAGTACCTAATCTGTTCCAACTGCTTAGCACTCTGAACCCTGAGCAGAAATGGTATACTGTTCTGGACTTAAAACAAGCTTTCTTTTGCTTGCCTCTGCATAAAGATAGTCAGTTGCTGTTTGCTTTTGGGTGGGTAGACCCAGAAACCGGAAAGTATAGTCAACTAACTTGGACTAGACTCCCAGAGGGGTTCAAAAACTCCCCCACTCTCTTTGATGAAGCCCTCCACAGAGATCTCAACAATTTCAGAACTACACACCCCGAAGTCACCCAGCTTCAATATGTGGATCACCTGCTACTGGCATCCAACACCAAGGAAAACTGAACTGGGACCCAAGCACTATTATCGGAGCTTGCTCAACTCGGGTATAGAGCTTCTGCCAAAATTGCCCAATTTGCCAGCAAGAAGTAACCTTCCATGACTATTTCCTCAGGGGCGGTAAACGATGGCTCACTGAGCCCAGAAAACAAACCGTTGAGCAGATACCAACCCCATCTTACAGCAGACAACTAAGAGAGTTTCTTGGGATTGCTGGGTTTTGCAGGTTATGGATAAATGGGTTCGCGTCCTTAGCTGCTCCTTTATACCCGCTGTTAAAGGGAGATGCCCAATTCCAATGGACCCCTGAGTAACAGGAAGTTTTAGATAACATCTAAGGACACTGACACTGAACGCCTCAACTTTACTGAGCTCAGCCTGCAATTACAGAAAGCCCTACACTAAGTTAAAAATGTACGTCAACTCACTCACCTTGGTTCAAAGAAACTGCAGGCACTCCTGTAGGATTAAGAACAGAGTTTTCCACTAACCAACACACAGCGAAAGAAAAAAACTGAACCGGTAACAAAAGCCTGTTGGGTCAGTCAATTGTTTAATGCTTACCCTTCCAAGTTTCTTAGAGGAAAGCACCTATGAGGAACCAGACCAGGAAAATTCTGGGAAGTGGACATTACTGAAATTAAGCCAGCAAGGTATGGACTTAAATATCTCCTAGTCTTTGTCGATACATTTTCAGGATGGATTGAAGCCTTACACACACACACACACACACACACACACAGGAAAAAAAAAAAACAACGGCCCAAGTGGTTCTCAAGAAGATCCTGGAAGATATTTTTCCAAGATATGGTCTGTTTAAGGTAATAGGGTCTGATAATGGACTTGTGTTCATGGCCCAGGTAAGTCACGTGTGGATTAATTGTAAGTTACATTATGCTTATATACCCCAGAGCTCAGGAGAGGTAGAAAAAATAAATAGAACCATTAAAGAGACCTTAACAAAATTAAGCTTAGAGACTGGCATAAAAGATTGGACTATGCTCCTGCCTTATGCACTGTTTCATGCGAGAAATACTCCCTCAGTTTCTCTGTGTAACCTCACCCCCTATGAAATTCTCTATGATGCCCATCATCCAGTAAGGGACCTAATCCCCAACTCTAAGGCCTAACAATCCCTTCCACACCCCTTGCTTGACAGACTTAAAGCCATTGAAAGAACTCAGTGATAACTGTGGGAACAGCTGGCCACTGCCTACCAACCTGGGGACGAGGGGATTCCACATCAATATCAAGTAAGAGACTTCGTCTACATAAGACAACATCAGGTGTCATTCCTAGAACCCCGCTGGAAAGGAACATACCAGGTGCTACTTATAACACCTACAGCGGTAAAAGTAGACAGAATCACTTTTTGGATCCATGCCTCTCATCTAAAGCCTTCGCTGTGTCCAGACTCTGGTTGGAAACTGGAAAAGACTGGTAACCATTTCAAATTTCGTATTCGCTATGTGGACAAGACTGTAGACTCTCAACTTGGCCACCAGTACTCCTAACCCTCATCAGCCTGTTCAGCAGTGAAGGCTGATCTCAAATCCTACTAGACAAGAAGTATGGTATATCTCGCATACAGCCCCCTTAGGGACCTGGTGGCTCTCTCTCCACCCAGACATTTTTCAGCTTGGTATACGTCTTTCCTATTGAGATAACGCTGATGAAGAGGATCCCACTAAAGTTTCATTAAATCCATTCCGTTTCATAGATAATTGAAACAAACATTATGGATGCACAGAAACGCGAGCCAGATTAAGGTTGGCTAGCCTAGATTATGATGTATGCCCGGCGGACTATCAAAGCCACAAACAGCCATGGCTGTGTGGGGGAAAAGCCAACTTCTTGTGTAACTCATGGGGATGTGAGCATACCGGGGCTGCCTGGTGGAACCCAAACTCCTCATCACATTCAGTACACAGCATTGGCCATATTACCAATTAGACAACCAAAAGCTATGGCCCCCAGAGGGTTCTCTAGATCCTCAAATTCTGCGTGACATTTTTAACTTTGGCAAGTGCTCAAAAGGGGAAAATTCCCCTATGTGGAATCCTTTTCCCTCCTTCACTCACATCCTGTACTATGCTTCTCCAATAGTTCCTCACCCTCAGTCTTCTGCTCTAGAGTCTCTGCTGTCACTCCCACCTCAGCAACGTGATTTCTCACCTCCAATTACTAGATCAAAAACCCAAACCTCTGCCAGTTCTCAGACCATTGCCCCCTTGCTGAGGTAGCAAGTACCGAGGTACCCCTCCACTCACTCACTCCTCTCTTTTTCTGTCTGTGCGTGCACTAGGTCCCACCAAGTCCTCTAAGAAGCTAAACCAAAGCTCAAACCAGCTGAGAAGAGCCCTCAGACCCCTATCCAAGATGTAATAAAAATGGCCTTTAAAGTTGCTTTGTCATCACTGAAAACAGGTTTCTAAAAATTTAAAGTCCCTCAGGGGTTTTTGGAATACTCACTCCCATCTTCACCTCTGCTCTACCTGTTCTACTGCTCAAGTTTTGTTCTAGGAAAATCCCAAACCCCTTTTCCATTATTCTTTTACATCTCATCTTCCTCATTCTCAGATCCACGGAGCTGCTCTCAGCCTCGCCTTCCCAGTCTTCCTCCTCTGTACCAGGTCCATAGATATGTCTTAAATAACCTTCTCCAGAAGTCTTCACCGAGGCTTACATTAGGTCTTTCAGCAAAAGAGTCCCTCTGAAAGAGTTCAATGTAGATAAACTTCCACTTTTCGTGTTGCCCTGTTCTACTTGGCCACTGGCTGGAAAAATCACCACCCCTAAGCTTGACACCGCCTTACTAGGTTTTCACAAAATATGTGAACAAAGCCTCTGGCCTTGAGCTGGGGCTTCACAGAGATGACTACATTTCTAAGATAAAAAAGTTACCAACTGGGCTTCATGGTGACAGCTGGCAGGGAGAAAAAAAAGAGACAAAAAAGCTCTCCCTTTTCAAGGTGTCCTTGAAAAGTTAACTTGCCCAGAACAGAGGAACAAAAACAGAAACAAAAACTGATTTTTGTGAATTTTTACAGACTGTGAACTTCTGATCCACTTCCCTTACATATTGGGTACAAATTCTAAAACTACCAAAACTTGGGGTTCAGGGGATTAATTGATTACAACAGAAGCAATGCCCTCTAAATCCGGATGCAACCAAATAAGGCTGTTTTCCTGTGTTTGGTGCTATCTTAGGTCCCTTTCCTTGTCCATCCCTACAACAGTATAATTCTATACACTTTAACATTATTTATGTTTTCATAAAATGGTCAATATATATGATTAATTATGTAATGATGCAGATGTTTTCCAGAGTTCTCTATCATGACGTAGGTTCATTTAAAGATCAAATAGGGGGGCATACAACCCGGTTCCAGCGGGAACCTGTATCCCTCACTTTAGCCATCCTATTAGAAATAATAGTTGCTTAAGGGGTGGGCTAGTCCATGAGACACAACAAAGACACAATTAGAAGCAGGAATAGGCCAAACCTTAAAGACATTAAAAACCGACATCACAGCTTTACAGGAATTTTAACCTCTCTCTTTCTGAAGTTGTTTTACAAAGCAGGCGAGTGTTGGACCTCCTCTTCATGAGAGAAAGGTGCCTTTTTGCTTGCATTGAGGGAAGAATGTTGTTTTTGTGCCGACAATACTGGAGTTGTAAAAGAATCTATGAATAAATTAAGAAAACGACTTGAAGAGCGTCAAAGTGAGACAGAGGCCCCAAAAGGGAGGTTTGAGTCTTGGTTCACATAGTGACCTGATTAACTGCGCTTTTATCTGCCATGGCCGGTCCATTAAAATTCCTCATATTATTGCTAACTGTAGGACCCTGTTTGCTCAACCGTGTAGTTTTCTTTCTAAACCAAATCGAACCTGTTATTAAAACTAACCATACACTGTTCTCTCAATCTAATTTTACAGAAGAGCAGGGACAGAATTGGTATTAAAATACAGGAAAATAGAGGATCTTCCACCTGCTGAAAACCTCAAAGGTCCACGTAGAAATGATCCCTGGAGAAGATGTAGGCAAGTATGAAGGACCTGAGAGAGCAAAAGTCTTCCATGGCAAACAACCTGCTCAGGATGAAGGGATGTGTCTGAATCAGCCACTCTCTTCTTAATGTAGAGAAGATGGACCAAAGCAGGCATGTGTTGAGAGCTGCTCCTGCATGCCTATGGTTGACATACCTCTCTGACCTGTGAAAGTGTCACAGGAAGTAGGAGCAGCCTCCCTCTCATGGGAACCTTGGAAGCAACTGTTAGGACAAAGTTGTTGCCAAGGCAGTGACCTCATTCAGTTCCAAAATAAAGTGACTTCACCTAACTTCCTTGGTGATGGAACTCTCTGAACTTGGAATCCAGGAAGCCAGGCACCCAGAGCCAGTCCCAGTCCCAGTCCCAGTGGTCAAACTTATTTTGATTTACCAAGGACAGACTCAGTCTTTCTTGGGACCTACTGATGTAAGGATGGCCAAATGCAAGGAAAGCTATGAAGAGGGGCCTTTCCTGAGAAAGCACGCAGTGGCTCACCGCTGGCTCCTGACAACTTCACAGAGTTGGCCAAAAGACCAGATTTGAGACAGAACAGGCTATTTCCAGGGAACATAATAAGGCCCACCAGACAGAGGACACTCCGGATAGTCACAGACCTACTTGGGGGAAGGAGGTGCCTTTGTGGTGTGGGTGTGGGTTTGTGGTTTTGTCTCATGTTCTGAGAATAGGTATGAAAGGCGGTTTGTTTTGTTTGGAGTGAACTGTTTCTAGTAAGTCGTTTGACAAGGCGAGAATTTCTATGTCTGTGTATCCCACTGTGTCCGTGGTTGTAGACATTAGAAAACAGAATGCATCAATTAATATGTCCTGTCTAGTAGAAAGCTTCACAGCATTCATCCTGCCCTATTTATGAATGGACTGCAGCTTGCCTTATTGATGTGCAACACCTGCTATCTTCCTTAGTTTCTGTTTTATTCCTGAATTCTGGCCACTCTCCATAATAGGTTCATGGTTTTCTGTTTAAGATATGTACAACCTCGAAGCTCTGTGACATGACCATGTCCTGTATAGCTGAAGGGAATGGTGAGCATCTCAGAAAACTCAGATATCAGTGTGACCAGGAAAGTCTTAGTGGAGAAACCCTGCTTGGGGCCTTTTGTTTACCTATTCTTCTGTTGCCCTGAATGTCAGGAAGGTCTTTTCCTCAGTCCACCACTTTGTGAAGCCTGAAGAAAACAGTTTTCAAATGGAAATGAATGGGCATTACCTGTGGCTCTTTGCTTAATTGCTTTGGAAAGGATGTGTCTGAATCAGCTTATTTACCCTGTGTGAGGCTGTGGCTTAGATTCTCAGGTCCTGATGGATCTAAAGAAAGATCCCATGTGTACATCCAAAACCAAAATGGCCAAAAGAGCAGTCCTTGTGGATGAAGTCTCTCGCCTTCCTCTGTAACTTTCCTGACCTCCATCAAGTCAGATTAGGGATCCTTTGGGTCAAATGAGTTCTTCAAAGCCTTGCAGAGTCTAGCCCATAGTTGCTTGGGTTTTCTCAAGACTCCAATTCACATAAAGAATCCAAACCCCACAGTCATTTGGCCTCAAATTGAAGAAGCGGAGCAGTATTAACGGGAGGCCTATTTAATCTCTTCTGGTTCACAAGAAGGGTGTCCAGGTCACCCTGAATTTAGGCAAATTAGGTGCAAAAGAGCTTATTTTGGACACGGTCTTGGGCTATGCCCCTCATGGAAAACTCCAGCCATAGTGGAGTTTATTGTGAGTGTCTATATGGAAGAAGATGGGCGCCACGTTGGAGTGTTTTGGTTTAAATTGTGGTCATTTGGGTGGTGGTTGGAAGAGATGACTTGGTCCACATGTTCTTGAACTCTGGTGTGATTCCCTTAGAGTCTGAGTTCTTCAACTGACCTCAGAGAAGTATTGCCATGAATAGTGTTGAGATTTTTGGAAGCCAGGCTTGAGCATCGCCCTTGGAAACTGAGTTCTAGGCCCAGGGTGGCTTTCCACAGAGCACTGAGCCTCTCAGCCAGGATACCACAAATTTTATTCTGAAAAACTTGACACCCATAGTTGAGAGTCAAAACTCATATGGACCTCACATTGTAGACCTAAATGGGCATAGCATCGTATGATCTTCTGGCCACTCTTTGGGAAGCCTTACCTGTGAGTGTTCTCCAGAGATTTCATTGAAATGAGCTTCCTAAACATTTAATGGTTCCTGAAAAAATTGAAACTCACAGTGCCTCCAACTTCATCCTTAAAAAATGGCTAGATAAATACCATGAAATTTTTGAATTTCCCATCACCAGGTGGCACTGGAAAACCTTTTGATGTCCTGTTGCTGATCATGAATATACCAGACAGTGCCTTGATTGACTGGGTTTCATGTAAATGGTGTAGAACAGAGATGACAGTAAGTTGGACTCTGTTGAGTAGTAGGTTAGAGCAGTGGTGGGCAGGTATGTGATAAAACATCTGTGGTGGGGCCATGTGTATCTTCCATTGGTTTCAAATGCCTTGTGACTGACATGGTGCAGCCAGCAGAACCTTCCATGTAAAGGCAAGTTGTTATTTGGAGAGGTTTCAGGACATTGTTCAGAATCAGGTTGCTATGGTCAAGGGGGCAAGATATGTGGGATAGGATCCTGGTTCTTGTATCCTCCTGCAAAACCTGACCCACCATACATGACAGAACTTCCTCTTGCATTGTGACCCAGTTGAACTCCTTGTATTTTGTGAAGCAAATACCAAACTCTCAGTGCAGCAGGAAGAAACACCACGAAAATGGAAGATGACCATATGCCTTCACAGTGCACACCGGCACACATTTAGCCCCCAGTGGCCACAGTTTATCTAAAAAGAGAATTCAGCACTGCTGCCTCATGTACATTGGGAAATAAGAAACCATGTCCTCCAGGTCTCATAGATGCAGACCAAGCTTTTATGGTCTCCCTAGAAAGGAAGCTAAAGCTCTTGACAACAACATATTTTTCAAGTGCCCAACCTCACAGGCAGTTTCTCAAGAAGTCTCTAGGCCAGCAGACCTCCATGTTTGTGGAGTTTTTACCCTGTCCCATACTTTTGGTAACTACTCTACCACTTCCAAGGTTGTGAGCTCCTGAGCATATTGCATTCCACAAATTTATTCACAGATTTTCTAAATCTTCTCCTCTAATTGTGTCTTACGTGGGGTGAAGGGATTGTCAAGGCATTGTTCTGGTTGAGAGTGGGAATAATTTTGTGTAGCACATATTTACATACACATTGGATTCATTGTTCAATTTTCCATTCGAAATACTGAATCCTTGACACTAACCCATACCCTACTAGACTCTGACTATTAATTCTAATATGATGGAGAAAAATAACCGAAACAGAATAGAAATACTAGCACTTCAGAAGAGGCATGGTGTATAGTTGGTCTTGCCTTTTGTATGATATATGGTAGGAGTTATAAATCTTGTCAATTTTTTGTTGAAATAGTTCTGCATGTGTTTTTAAAGTTAACACATCTGTGAATTCCTGTCTCCATTTTTCTGTAGCCTATTCAGCACATGTATTTTTATACGCACATATAGAATCCTACCTGGTATCACACGTATATTCTTGAGAGGTGGCTAACTTGGCAGATACAAAGTGTGAGAAGAGATCACTCCTCATTAATACTTTTGGAACTGAAAATTCAGACTATGAGTGAGCTTCTTAGTTCAAGAAAATTATACATAAATCCATGTTCAGTAAAATTAATATTTTTGGATCTGTGGATGATATATATTTCACAATGAATTTTAATTGGCATATATATAGCTACTTTTCAATGCCTCTGTGTGTGTTTTGTGTGTGTGTGTGTGTGTGTGTGTGTGTATATATATATATATATATATATATATATATATATACTCTCTAGATTTTTCAAAATATAAAATATATGTGTCCTATTATACACTCCCTAAATTCATTCTTGTTCATGTATGTGGTTTTATATTAAACTTTTCATAAGATTATTTTAAAAATATTCATCCACCTGAAATACATATTTGTTTTCTAGTACTAAAAAGCTACTTCAGTGAATGGTGCAAACAAATCCTTTTATTTTTACAGTAGCTGACCCACTTTAACATCAATGCAAGTAGATTCCTATGGGACATCATGTGTATTTTGACGTTCATTTTTATTAAACACTGGTACATTACTATTTCTGCAGTTTTTGTACATCATAGAATATACATTTCATCCACAAGTTCACAAATTTAAAGAAATTTGTAACACATTCAATCACTTCCTGCTTCAGAACATATGTATTCCTCCTTGTTTTTGACTGGTCATTTCATGAGACTTCTTTCCAAACACATTATTTTCGATTTCCATAATCAATTTTGAAGCAAAATTCACACACTCTTTATGATAAACCACAACCGTAATATTACTATTAGATGTATTACTGGTTGGAATGAATGTATATATATCAATATATGATTCCTGTGTATTTTCAGATATCAATTCAATCCATTATTTAAAGTTGGAACAAGTTATATTATTTATTCGCAGTATGGTCTATTCATGCATTATCTCTATATTCATACATACATGGTACACCTATATGTACCTCCAATACTAATTTATACCCCTTCAAAATATTGCTCCAAGAAATGGTGCAAGAAAGACTCATGTCACCTGATCTACATATACGTTTTATCACAGTAATATTCTGGCCACAAAATGCAAAGTCACACTTACGATTGTACCAAAGCCTAAATGGAATGTGAGTATGGGTTATGAAAATCACCCATGTCCACGTTGCCTAATGCTCTCAAATGTCAATCCTATTGGTGACTACATATTTGTTACTTCCTAAGATTATATATTCAATCTCAGGCCTGTTGAAAGTGTCTATTGCTATCACTCACTTTATACTTTGCCTGATTTCCTAATGTCGCTATTGATATCTGCTTTCCTACATATTTTCCCCATTTCATCACTGTGACTGACTCTTCACATGTGCTGACATTTACATTTTCTGTCTACCTGAAAACCTATTGCTAAAGAACTATTTGTCCAAATGCTATACTCACACTTTTTTCTAATCCTATCAACTATCTTCCTAATCCTACCGACTCTCCCTCTTTGAATGGTTGTTCTCCTCAACATTCAATCATCCAAGGTATCAGGTCCTATGCCATTGTGTATAGATTTATCTGAGACATCTGTGCAGAACATAATTAAATGCTAAGTATCCCAATCAAGGACCTAATGCCCTTCTGGGCTTCAAATGTTACCGAGATTTCTGTTTTCATTCATATATTTCACCTATATAATCTTATATATATCGCAGGTTCCCAATACCATTATTCATCCAGCAGAATGATCCTAACCCAAATCAAACATGTTATTAACCGTAACCATACACTGTTCCCTCAATCTAACTTTACAGAATAGCAGGGACAGAGTTGGTCTTACAATACAGGAATGTAGGATATCTTCAACCTGCAGAGAACCTCAAAGGTCCATGCAGAAATGATCCCTAAAGAAGATGTAGGCAGCTATGAAGGACCTGAGAGTGCGAAAGTCATCTTTCATGACAAAAAAAAAAAAAAAAAAAAAAACAGGTCAGGATGAAGGGATGTGTCTGAAGCAGTCTCTCTCTTCTTAATGTAGAGAAGATAGACCAAACCAGGCTTGTGTGGAGAGCTGTTCCCGGGTGCCTGTGGTTGATATTCCATTCTAACTTGTGAAACTGTCATAGGAAGTAGGGGCAGGATCCATCTCAGGGACCCTTGGAAGCAACTGTTAAGACAAAGTGGTTGCCAAGGCAGTGACCTCATTCAGTTCTAGATGAAGTGACCTATGTCACTTTCTTGTTGATAGAACACTCTGAACTTGGGATCCAGGAAGCCAGGCACCCTGAGGCAGTCCCAGTCCAAGTCCCAGTGGTCTCAAATGTTTGGATTTAAGAAGGACAGAGTCAGTCTTTCTTGGCAACTAAATTGAAGATGGACAAATGCCAGGAAAGCTCTGAAGAGGGGCTTTACCTGAGAAAACAGGCAGTGGCTCACCGCTGGCTCCTGATAACATCACAGTTTTGGCCAAGGAGACCAGATCTGACATAGCACAGCCCGTCTCGGGGGAACATAGTATGGCCCACCAGTCAGAGGACGCTCTGGATAGTCACAGACCTATTTGGGGAAAGAAGGTGCCTTTGTGTGTGTGTGTGTGTGTGTGTTTTTGATTTTGTCTCATGTTTTGAGAATATGTAGGAAAGTCGGTTTGTTTTTTTTGGAGTGGACTGTTTCTAGTAAGTCCTTTGAGAAGGCGAGTGTTTCTATGTCTGCATATCCCACTGTGTCCGTGGTTGTAGACAATAGAAAAGAGAATGCATAAATAGATGTGTCCTGTCTAGTAGAAATCTTCGCAGAATTCTTCCTGTCCAATTTATGAATGGAGTGCAGGTTACCATATGGATGGGCAACACCTACTACCTTCCTACATTCGTGATTTCTTCCTGAATTCTGGCCACTCTCCCATAGGCTCATGGTTTTGTGTTCAAGATATGTATCTCCTCCACAATCTGGGACATGGCCATGTACTGGATAGCTGAAGAGAATGGTGAATATCTCAGAAAACTCAGATATCAGTGTGACCAGGAAAGTCTCAGTGGAGAAAATCTGCTTTGGGATTTTGCTTACCTATTGTTCTGTTGCCCTGAATGTAAGGAAGGTCTTTGCCTAAGGCCCCACATTTCCAATGCCTGAAAAAAACAGTTTTCAAATGGAAATAAATGGGCATCACCTGTGGCTCCTGGCTTAATTGCTTTGCAAAGGGATATGTCTGAATCAGCCTCTCAGTGCAGTTTGAGATTATCGCTTAGATTCTCAGCACCTGATGGACCTAAAGAAAGATCCCATGTGTGCATCCAAATCCAAAATGGCCAAAAGAGAAGTCATTGTGATGAAGTCTCTTGCCTTCCTCTGTAAGGTTCCTGATCTCCATCAAGTGATAACAGGGATCTTTGGGTCAACTGAGTTCTTCAAGCCCTGCAGAGGCTAGCCCATAGGTGCTTGGGTTTTCTTATGACTGCAAATCACATAAAGAAACTATACCCGACTGTCAGTATGCCTCAAATTGGAAAAGCGGAACAGTATTAATGGCATGCCTCTTTGATCAGTCCTGGTTCACAGGAACGTTGTCCAGGAAACACTGACTTTAGACAAATGAAGGGCAAGGGAGCTTATTTTGACATTGTCTTGGGCTGTGTGCCTCATAAAAACTTCCAGCCAAGGTTATGATGAGTGACTATATGGAAGAAAATGAGGGCCATGTGGGAGTGTTTTGGTTTTAATTCTGGTCATTGGTGTGGCGGTTGGAAGAGATGACTGGGTCAACTGGTCTTGAACTCTGGTGCGTTTCCACGTAGAGACTGAGTTTTGAAACTGATCTCAGAGAAGTATTGCCATGAATTGTGTTGGGATTTTAGGAGGCCACGCATGAGAGTCGCCCTTGGAACCTGAGATCTAGGACCAGGGTGGCTTTCCACAAAGAACTGGGAATCTCAGCCTGGATATCACATGATTTTATTCTGAAAGACTTGGCAGCCATAGTTGAGAGTCAAAAGACATAGGACCTCACATTGTAGACCTCAATGGTCCTGGCTTCAAGTGACCTTTGTCCACTCTTTGGAAAGCCTTGCCTGTGAGAGTTCTCTAGAATTTTTTTGAAATGAACTTTCTCAATATTTAATGGTTCCTGAATAATTGAAATCCACAGTGCATCCAACGTCGTCCTTGAAAAATGGCTAGATAAATAACACGAAATTTTTGAAATTTCCATGACCAGGTGGAACTGTAGAAACTTTCGATGTCCTGTTGCTTACCATGAGTGTACCAGACAGTGCCTTGATTGACAGGGTTTCATGAAATTTGTTTAGAACAGAGAAGCCAGTATTTTGGAGCCTGCTGAGTAGTGGGCCTAGAGCAGTGGTGGAGAGGTGTGTGATAAAACATCATGGTGGGGCCATTTGTATCTGCCATTGGCTTCCAAATGGCTTGTAACTGACAGAGTGCAGACATCAGACCCTTATATGTAAAAGCATCTTGTTATATGGCGTAGTTTCAGGGCAATGTTCAGAATCAGGTTGCTATGGACAAGCGGGCAATCTTTGAGAGATAGAAGCCTGGTTGGTGAATTTTCTTGCAGACCCTGACCCACCACACGTGACAGAACTACCTCAAGCACTGTTTCCCAGTTGAACTCCTTGTATTTCGTGAAGCATGAACCAAACTCCAAGTGCAGCAGCAAGAAACACCACGAAAAGTGGAGGATGACCAAATGGTTTCACAGTCCACACGGGGAGAAAATAAGCCCCCAGTGCCCACAGTTTACCTACAAAGAGAGAATTCAGCACTGCTGCCTCGTGTTCATTGGAAAATGAGAAATGTTGTCCTCCAGGTCTCATAGATGCAGACACAGCTTTGAGGGTCTCACTACAAAGGAAGCTTAACTCCTGACAACAACCTATATTTCAGTGCCCAATTTCACTGGCAGTTTCTCAAGAAGTTTTAGGCAAGCAGAGCTTCATGTTTGTGGAGTGTGTACCCTGTCCTTACTTTTGGAAACTCCTATTCCACCTCCAAGTTTGTGCACTCCTGAGCATTTTCTATTCCAGAAATGTAATCACAGATTTTGTAACTCTTCTACTCTAAATGTGTCTCCCTTGGGGCGAAATTAATGACAAGGCATTGTTCTGGATGAGAGTCAGAAGATTAATTTTTCTATTTTCCATTTGAAATTCTGAATCCCTGACACTAACCCATATTCTACTAGACTCTGACTACTAATCCAAATATGATGGAAGAAAATAACCCAAACAGTACATAAATACTTGCAGTTCAGAGTTGGACTTGCCTTTTGCATGATAAAGGGTAGGTGTTATAAATCTATTGAATATTTAATTGAAATAGTTCTCCATGTGTTTTTAAAGTTAACAAATATGTGAATTACTGTCTCCCATTCTCTGGAGCTTATTCAGCACATGTATTTTTATATGCACAAATAGAATCCTACAAGGTATCACACGTACATCCTTGTGAGGTATATGACTTAGCAGATACAAAGTGTGAGAAGTGATCACTCCTCCTAAACGCTGTTGGAACTGAAAATTCAACCTATGGGTGAGCTTCCCAGTGGAACAACATTATACATAAACCCATGTTCACTAAAATGAATGTTTTTGCATCTTTATGATATATATTTCATGATGAATTTCGATTGGCATATATATTGCTACTTTTTAATGTCTGTGTTAGTGTGTGTGTGTGTGTGTGTGTGTGTATATATGTATATATATATATATATATACATATATATATATATATATATATATATGGAGAGTATATATATATATATATGTATATATATACTCTCCATATTTTTAAAAATATGAAATATGTGTGTCTTATATACACTCCCTAAATTCATTCATGTTCATGTATGTGGATTAATAATCAACTTTTCACAAGATTATTCTTAGAAATATTCATCCACCCGAAATACATATTTGTTTCCTAGTACTGAAAACTAACTTCAGTAAAAGGTGCATACAAATCCTAATATGTCTACTTTAACTGACCCAGTTTAACATCAATGCATGTAGGTTCCTATGGGACATGATGTGTATTTTGACATTAATTTTTATTCCACACTGGTACATTACTATTTCTTCAGTTTATGCAAATCTCATTATATATATTTTATTCACTAGTTAGCAAATTTATAGGCATTTGTTTCACTTTCAATCACTTCCTGCTCCAGAACACATGTATTCCTCTATGTTTCTTGACTGGTCTATTCATGAGACTTTTTTCCAAATATATTATTTTTGATTTCCATAATCAATTTTGAACCAAAACTCACACACCCTTCATGATAAACCATAATCCTAAGATTATCGTTTGATATATAACTGGTTGGAATGAATGATTGCATATCAATATAAAATTTCTTATAAATTTTCAGATATTTATTCAATCCATTATTTAAAGTGGATCCAGTTATATTATTTATTCAAAGTATGGTCTATTCATGCATTATGTCTATATTCATTGAAACAGGGTACACCTATTTGTACCCCCATACTAATTTGTAAGTCTTCAAAATATTGCTCGCAGAATTGGTGGAAGAAATACTCTTTTCACGTGATCTACATACACATTTTATTACAGAAATATTCTGGACACAAAAAGCAAAGGTCCCACTTACAATTGTACCAAAGCATAAATGGAAAGTGAGCATGGATTACTAAAAACATCCATGTCCAGGTTGCCTAATGCTCTCAAATATCAATTCTATTTTTGACTACATATTTGTTTCTTCTTAAGATTATATATTCAACTTCAAACCTGTTGACAATGTCTAACCCTATCACACAATTTGTACTTTGCTTGATTTCCTAATGTCTCTATTGATATCTGCTTTCCTATATTTTTCCCCAGTTCATCATTGTGACTGACTCTTCACATGTGCTTACATTTAAATACACTCTCTACCCGAAATCTTATTGCGAAAGAACTTTTGGTCCAAATCCTATACTCACTCTTCTTTCTAAACCTACCAACTACCTTCCTAATCCTACCGACTATCAGTTTTTGACTGGATGTTCTCTTCAACATTCAATATCCAAGGTACAAGGTACGATGCCAGTGTATATTGATTTATCTGAGACATCTGTGCTGCACATTACTCAAAGCTAAGTATCCCACTCAAGTCCCCAATGCCCTTCTGGGCTTCAAATCTTACCTAGATTTCTGCTTTCATACTTATGTTTCACATATATACTCTTGTAAACATCGCATTTTGCCAATACCATTATTCATCCCGCAGAATGATTTGTAACCCAAATTGAACATGTTATTAACCCTAACCATACACTGTTCCCTCAGTATAACTTACTTAAGAGCAGGGACAGTGTGGGTCTTACAATATAGGAATGTAGATGATCTTCCACCTGCTGAGAACATCAAAGATCCATGGAGAAATGATCCTTGCAGAAGATATAGGCAGCTATGTAGGACCTGAGAGAGCAATAGTCATCTTCCATGGCAAACAACCTGGTCAGGATTAATTGATAGTCTGAATCAGCCTCTCTCTTCTTAATGAAGAGAAGATGGACTGAACCAGGCCTCTGTGGAGAGCTGTTCCCTGGTGCCTATGGTTGATATACCATTCTAACTTCTGAATGTGTCACAGGATTTTGGGGCAGCCTCCATCTCATGGGAACCCTGGATGCAACTGTTAGCACAAAGTGGTTACCAAGGTAGTGACCATATTCAGTTCCTGAAAGAAGTGACCTAACTTCACTTCCTTGGTGATGGAATTCTCCGAACCTGGGATCCAGGAAGGAAGGCACCCAGAGCCAGTCCCACTCCCAGTTCCAGTGGGCTAACTTGTTTGCTTTTCCCAAAGACATAGTCAGTCTTTCTTGGTACCTACTGATGTGAGAATGGAAAAATGCCAGCAGAGCTCTGATGAGGGGCCTTTCCTGAGAAAGCAGGTAGTGGCTCACCTTTGGCTCCTGACAACTTCACAGAGTTGGACAAGGAGACCAGATCTGAAACAGGACAGGCCATTTTGTGGGAACATAATATGGCCCACCAGTCAGAAGACACTCCGGATAGTCACAGACCTATTTGGGGGAAGTAAGTGCCTTTGCCGTTGTAGGTGTGAGTTTGTGGTTTTTTCTCATGTTCTGAGAATAGGTAGGAAAAGTGGTTTGTTTGGTTTGGAGTGGACTGTTTCTAGTAAGTCGTTTGACATGGTGAGTGTTTCTAGGTCTGTGTATCCCACTGTATCCGTGGTTGTAGACATTAGAAAAGAGAATGCATCAATGGATGTGTTGTCTCTAGTTGAAAGCTTCCCCGCATTCATACTGCCCAATTAATGAATGGACTGCAGCTTGCCTTATGGATGGGCAACATCTACTATCTTCTAAAGTTCCTGTTTTCTTCGTGAATTCTGGCCACTCTCCAGAATAGGCTCATGGTTTTGTTTCCCAAATATGTAACACCACAAGATTCTGTGACATGGCCATGTGCTGGATTGCTGAAGGGAATGGGAGCATCTAAGAAAACTCAGATTTCAGTGTGACCAGTAAAGTCTCAGTGGAGAAACCCTTCTTTGGGCCATTTGCTTACTTCTATTTCTATTACCCTGAATGTCAGGAAGGTCTTTGCCTCAGGCCACCCCTTTGTGTAGCCTGAAGAAAACTGTTTTCATATGGAAATGTATGGACATCACCTGTGGCTCTTTGCTTAATTGATTGGGAATGAGATGTGTCTGAATCAGCCTCTTGTCCTTGTATGAGGTTGTGGCTTTGATTCTCAGCACCTGATGGATCTAAAGAAAGATCCCATGTGCTTCCAAAACTAAAATGGCCAAAAGAGCAGTCATTGTTGATGAATATTTTTGCCTTCTTGTTTTAGGTTCCTGACCTCCATAAAGTGAGAATAGGGATCCTTTGGGTCAAATGAGTTCTTGAAATCCCTGCAGAGGCTAGCCCATATTTGCTTGGGTTTTCTCATGACTCCAAATCACATAAAGAATCTATACCCTACAGCCAGTAGGCCTCAAATTGGAGAAGTGGAACACTTTAACAGCAGGAATATTTGATCATTCCTGGTTCACAGGAAGAGTGTCCAGGCCATCATGATTTTAGGCAAATGAGGGGCAAGTGAGCTTATTTGGGCTCATAGAAACCTCCAGCTGGAGGTTATGATGAGTGTCTACATGGAAGAAGATGATGGCCCTGTGGGAGTGTTTTGATTTTAATTGTGGTCATTTTTTGGCGGATGGAAGGGATGACTGGGTCCACCTGGGCTTGAACTCTGGTGTGATTCCCCTTAGAGACTGAGTTCTGAAACTGACCTCAGAGAAGTATTGCCATGAATTGTGTTGGGATTTTAGGAGGCCACGCATGAGACTCACTCTTGGAAACTGAGATCTAGGCCCAGGGTGGTTTCCACAGAGGCCTGAGAATCTCAGCCAGGATATCACATGATTTTATTCTGAAAGACTTAGCACCCATATTTGAGAGTCAAAACACACATGGACCTCACATTGTAGATGTCAGTTGGCCTGGCTTTAGGAGACCTTTTGGCAACTGTTTGAGAAGCATTGACTGTGAGAGTTCTCCAGAGCGTTCATTGTAATGAACTTTCTCAACACTTAATGGTTCCTGAATGAATTGAAACCCACAGTGCCTCTAACTTCATCCTTGAAAAATTTCAAGATAAATACCATGAAATTTTTGAAATTCCCATGACCAGGTGGCACTGCAGAAACTTTTGATGTCCTGTTGCTGATCATGTGTATACCAGACAGTGCCTTGTTTTTGACTGGGTTTCATTAAAATGGTGTAGAACAAGAGAAGCCAGTAATTTGGAGCCTGCTGAGTAGGGGGGCTAGAGCAGTGGTGGGCAGGTGTGTGATAAAACATCATGTTGGGGCCATGTGAATCTGCCATTGGCTTCCAAATTTTTTGTGACTGATATAGTGCAGACATCAGACCCTTATATGTAAAGGCATCTTGTTAAATGGAGAGTTTTCAGGGCAATATTCAGAATCAGGTTGCTATGGTTATTGGGGCAAGCTATGTGGGATACAAGCCTGGTTGGTGCATTCTCCTGCAGACCCTGACCCACCACACGTGACAGAACTCCCTCCAGCACTGTATCTCAGATGAACTTTTTATGTTTTGTGAAGCAAATACCAAATTCCCAGTGCAGCAGCAAGAAATACCACGAAAAGTGGAGGATGACCAAATGTCTTCACAGTCCCCACTGGGAGACACTTAGCTTCCAATGTACACAGTTTAGCTACAAAGAGAGAATTGAGCACTGCTGCCTCATGTTCATTGAAATATAAGAAACCATGTCTTTCGGTTACATAGATGCAGACCCAGCTATGATGGTCTCACTACAAAGGAAGCTAAAGCTCATGACAACAACATATATTTCAAGTGCCCAACCTCAGAAGCCGTTTCCCAAGAATTCTTAGGCCAGCAGAGCTCCTTTTTGTGGAGTGTTTACCCTGTCCTTTACTTTTGGAAACTCCTCTACCACCTCCAAGGTTGTGAACTCCCGAGCATATTCCATTCCATATATGTATTCATAGATTTTCACACTTTTCTACTCTAATTGTGTTTTACTTGGGGCGTAGGTAATGTCAAGGCATTGTTCTGGATGTGAGTGGGAAGATTTTTGTGTAGCACATATTTACATACACATTGGATTCATTTTTCAATTTTCCATTTGAAATACTGAATCCCTGACACTAACCCATACCCTACTAGTCTCTGACTAATAATCCTAATATGATGGTGAAAATAAGCCAAAAAGAGAAGAAACACAAGCAGTTCAGAGGACGCATTGTGTATTGTTGGAATTGCCTTTTGCATTATATAATGTAGGAGTTATAAGTCTAGTCAATTTTTTTGTTGAAATAGTTCTAAATGTGTTTTTAAAATTAGCAAATATGTGAATCCCTGTCTCCCTTTCTCTGTAGCCTATTCAGTACATGTATTTTTATATGCACATATAGAATTCTACCTGATATCACTCGTATACACTTGTGAGGTGGCTGAATTGGCAGATGCAAATTGAGAGAAGAGTTCACTCCTCCTAAACGCTGTTGGAACTGAAAATTCAACCTATGGGTGAGCTTCCTAGTTGAAAAACATTATACATGAATCCATGTTCAGTAAAATGAACATTTTTCGATCTGTGGATTATATACTTTTCATGATGAATTTCTATTGGCATATATGTTGCTACTTTTTTTTTCTTTTATTGGTTGCTCAAAACATTACAAAGCTCTTGAATATCATATTTCATACATTAGATTCAAGTGGGTTATGAACTCCCATTTTTACTCCAAATACAGATTGCAGAATCACATTAGTTACACATCCATATTTTTACATAATGCCCTATTAGTTACTGTTGTATTCTGCTACCTTTCCTATACTCTACTATCCCCACTCCCCTCTCTTCCCATCTTCTCTCTCTACCATACCTACTGTAATTCATTTCTCTCCTTGTTTATTTTCCCACAACCTCTTATATGTAATTTTGTGTAACAATAAGTGTCTCTCTCCATTACCATGCAATTTCCCTCTTCTCTCCCTTTCCCTCCCACATCATGTTTCTGCTTAATGTTAATCTTTTCTTCATGCTCTTCCTCCCTGCTCTGTTCTTAGTTGCTCTCATTATATCAAAGAAGACATTTGGTAATTGTTTTTTAGGGATTGGCTAGATTCACTAAGCATAATCTGCTCAGTGCCATGCATTTCCCTGAAAATTCCATGATTTTGTCATTTTTTAGTGCTGCGTAATTCTCGATAGTATATAAAAGTCACATTTTTTTATCCATTCATCTATTGAAGGGCATCTGGGTTGGTTCCACAGTGTAGCAATTGTGAATTGTGCTGCTATGAAAATCCATGTGGCAGTATCCCTGTAGTACGCTCTTGTAAGGTCTTCAGGGAATAGTCCGAGAAGGGCAATAGCTTGGTCAAATGGTGCTTCCATTCCCAGCTTTCCCAGGAATCTCCATACTGCTTTCCAAATTGGCCACACCAGTTTCAGTCCCACCAGCAATGTACAAGAGTACCCTTTTCCCCACATCCTCGCCAGCACTTGTTGTTGTTTGACTTCATAATGGCTGCCAATCTCACTGGATTGAGATGGTATTTTAGGGTGGTTTTGATTTGCATTTCTCTTACTGCTAGAAATGGAGAGCATTTTTTTCATGTACTTGTTAATTGATTCTATGTCCTCCTCTGAGAAGTTTCTGTTCAGGTCCTTGGCCCATTGGGTTATTGGTTATCTTATTGTCTAATTTTCTAAGTTCTTTGTATACTTTGTATACTCTGGATATTAGGGCTCCATGTGAAGAGTGAGGACTAAAAATTTGTTCCCATGATGTAAGCTCCATATTTACCTCTCTTATTGTTTCTCTTTCTGAGAAAAAATAATTCAGTTTAAGTAAGTCCCATTTGTTGATTCTTATTATTAACTCTTGTTCTATGGGTGTCCTATTAAGGAATTTGGAGCCTGACCACACAATATGTAGATCGGAGCCAACTTTTTATTCTATCAGACGCAGAGACTCTGATTTGAATCTAGCTCCTTGATCCACATTGAGTTAACTTTGGTGCATGGCGAGAGGAGGGGATTCAGTTTCATTTTGTTGCATATGGATTTCCAGTTTACCCAACACCATTTGATGAAGATGCTATCCTTCCTCCATTGCAGGCCATTAGCTCCTTTATCAAATATAAGATAGTTGTAGCTTTTTGGATTAGTTTCTGTGTCCTCCATTCTGTACCATTGGTCCACCCGCCTGTTTTGGTACCAGTACCATGCTGTTTTTATTATGATTGCTCTGTAATATAGTTTGAAATCTGGTATCGCTATACTGCCTGATTCACACTTCCTGCTTAGAAATGCTTTTGCTATTCTGGGTCTTTTATTTTTCCATTTGAATTTTATGATTGCTTTATCTATTTCTACAAAAAGTTTCTATGGGATTTTGATTGGCATTGCATTAAACCTATAGAGAACTTTTGGTAATATCACCATTTTGATGATGTTAGTTCTGCCTATCCATGAACACGGTATATTTTTCCATCTTCTAAGATCTTATTCTATTTCTCTTTTTAGGGTTCTGTAGTTTGCATTATATAAATCTTTCACCTCTTTTGTTAGGTTTATTCCCAAGTATTTAATTATTTGAGGAAATTGGGAATGCAGTGTTTGACTCATTTTTGTTTCAGAAGTTTTGTCGCTGATATACAGAAATGCCTTTGATTTATTCATGTTGATTTTGTATCCTGCCACATTGCTGCATTCATTTATGAGTTCTAGTAGTTTTTTCTGTAGACCCTTTTGGGTCTTCTATGTATAGAATCATGTCATCTACAAATAGTGATAATTTAAGTTCTCCTTTTCCTATTTTTATGCCTTTAATGTCTTTCATCTCTCTAATTGCTCTGGCCAGTTTTTCGAGAACTATATTGAATAGAAGTGGTGATAGAGGACATCCCTGTCTTGTTCCAGATTTTAGAGGGAATGCCTTCAATTTTTCTCCATTCAGAATGATGCTAGCCTGAGGATTAACATAGATAGCTTTTACAATGTCGAGGTAAGTTCCTGTTATCCCTAGTTTTTAAAATGTTTTGAACATAAAGAAATGCTCTACTTTGTTGAATGGTTTTTCTGCATCTATCGAGATGATCATATGGTTCTTATCTTTAAGTCTATTGATGTTGTGAATAACATTTATTGATTTCCATATATTGAACCCTCCTTGAATCCCAGGGATGAATCCAAGTTGATCATGGTGCACGATTTTTTTGATGTGCCTTTCTATCCAATTCGCCAGAATTTTAATGAGGATTTTTGCATCTAGGTTCATCAGAGATATTGGTCTGTAGTTTTCTTTCTTTGAGGTGTCTTTGTCTGGTTTCAGAATCAGGGTGATGTTGGCCTCATAGAATGAATTCGGCAGAGCTCCCAGTTTTTCTATTTCCTGAATAACTTGAGAAGTATTGGTATTAATTCTTCTTTAAAGGTTTTGTAAAACTCTGCTGTATACCCATCCGGTCCTGGGCTTTTCTTGGTTGGTAGTCTTTTGATTGCTTCTTCTACTTCATCCATCGATATTGGTCTGTTTAAATTGTGTGTTTCCTCCTGACTCAGTCTGGGCAAATCATATGACTTAAGAAATTTATCGATGTCTTCACTATTTTCTATTTTATTGGAATACAGGTTTTCAAAATAATTTCTAATTTTCTTCTGTATTTATGTAGCATCTGTTGTAATATTGCCTTTTTCATCCCGTATGTTAGTAATTTGATTTCTCTCTCTTCTTCTCTTCGTTAGCATGGCTAAGGGTCTGTCTATCTTATTTATCTTTTTGAAGAACCCCTTTTAGTTTTGTTAATTTTTTCAATAGTTTCTTTTGTTTCAATTTCGCTATGATTTTAATTATTTCTTGCCTTCTGCTACATTTGCTGTTGTTTTGCTCTTCTTTTTCTAAGGCTTTGAGATGAAGTGTGAGCTCATTTATTTGTTTTTCTTTTCTATTTTGAGGAATGACCTCTAGGCGATGAATTTACCCCTTAAAACTTCTTTTCATTGTACCCCATAGAATCTGATATGTTGTGTCTGTATTTTCATTTATCTCTAAGAATTTTTTGATTTCCTCCTTTATGTCTTCTGTAACCCATTGATCATTCAGTAACATATTCTTCATTTTGGATGTGATGTATGATTTTTTCTTCCTTCTTTTATCATTGGTTTCCAGTTTCATTCCATTATGATCACAAAAAATTCATGGTATTATCTCCACCCCTTTATATTTACTGAGGGTTGCCCTATGGCATAACATATCGTCTATTTTTGAGAAGGATCCATGTGCTGCTGAGAAAAAAGTATATCCACTTGATGATGGTTGATATATTCTATATATGTCAGTTAAGTCTAGGGTATTGATTGCGAGATTGAGTTCTATAGTTTCTTTTTTCAACTTTTGTTTGGAGGATCTGTCCAATGGTGAGAGAGGTGAGTTGAAGTCACCCATAATTATTGTATTGTGGTCTATTTGATTCTTTAACTTGAGGAGAATTTGTTTTATGAACATCGCAGCACCATTATTTGCTGCGTGAATATTGATAATTGTTATGTCTTGTCGGTGAATGGTTCATTTTAGCAGTATATAATGTCCTTCTTTATCCCTTTTGATTAAATTAGTCTTGAGGTCGATTTTATTCGATAGGAGGATGGCCACCCCTGCTTGCTTACGAGGACCGTGTGCATGGTATAAATTTTCCCAATCTTTCACCTTCAGCCTGTGTATGTCTTTTCCATTCAGATGTGTCCCCTGGAGGCAATATATTGTTGGATTTTTTTTTTATTTCAAGTTACAAGCCTATGTCACTTTATTCCAGAGTTTAAGCCATTTACTTTTAGAGTTACTAATGATATATGGTTTGTACTGCCACCCATGTTTGCTTATATCTTTTTTTTAAATTAGTTTGTTTCTCCATGATTAGCTTTTCCCCCGCCCTCTGTCATTACTGAGGCACTTCTCACTCATGGTTTTCGTTGTTGATTTTCATTTCTTCCTCGTGTAGTGTTTTGCTCAAGATGCTTTGCAATGCTGGTTATCTGGCTGCAAATTCTTTTAGGTTTTGTTTATCATGAAATATTTTTATCTCGTTGTCTTACCTTAAGCTTAATTTTGCTGGATACATAATTCTTGGTTGGCATCCATTGTCTTTCAGTGTTTGAAGTACGTTGTTCCAGGATCTTCTCACTTCTAGCATCTATGATGAAAAATCCATTGTTAACCTTTTTGGTTTACCCCTGATTGTAATGATTCTAATCTGCCTCCTTTCTCTGGTAGCTTTTAATATTTTCTCTTTGTTCTGTATATTGGATATCTTCATAACAATGTTTCTTGGCATTGGTCTACTGTGATTTTGTGTGCTCGATGTCCTGTAAGCATCTACAATTTGTTTATCCCTTTCCATTTTTATTTCTGGAAAGTTTTCTGTAATTATTTCATTCAGCAGATTTCTCATTCTCTTGGTTTGAATCTCTGTACCTTCCTCTATCCATATGACTCATTAGTTTTTTTTTTTATGTTATTCCATATCTCTTGAATGTTTTCTCATAATTTTTTACAGCATTTCTTTGTTGGCTAGACTTTTTTCAAGATGATATATTTTGTCTTCATTCTGTCTTCTACTTGCTCTACACTGTTAGTGATACTCTCAATTGAATTTTTAATTTGGTTTATCATTTCCTTGATTTCTAGAATTATTGTTTGAATTTTCTAATAATCTCTATCTCCTGATAAAGATGCTTAATTTCTTATTTTATCTGTTTATGTAATTTATTTTCAATGCGTTCTATCACTGTTTGTTTTTGCTGTCTCGTATCCTCTTTAAGGTTCCATTCCATCTGTCTAAGGTATTCCTTGAGTTCTTTATATGACCATTTTTCTGATGACTCTAGGTGCTCTTGAATATTTAGGCTGTCCTTCATTGTTCGTACTCCTTTTCTTCCTTGCTTTTTTATGCTTCTCATGTTACTTCTCGTTCTGTTTGACTACTGAGTTACTGCTTACTCTTATAAATTTATTTGATGCTTGAGAGGAAAGATATTAGAAGGGAAGGGAGAAGTCACTAAAGAGAATGAGAGTAGGCAGGTAGAATTCAAGTAAGGGGGAATAAAAAATTTGAAATGAAATGAAAAGACAAAAAAAATAGAAAATAAAGAAAGAAAATTTTAAGTAATAATGATGATTAAAAAATTGAAAATTAAAATTTAAAATAATAATATTAATAATAATAATAATAAAATAAAAGAAATTAAAAAAATAAAAACATTTAAAAAAGTTAATGAACAACAACAACAAAAATGAAAATGAAAGAAAAAGAAAAAAATACAAATAAAAAAATAGTAATAATACATGCAGTCCTAGAGTTCAATTAACTTCTCTTCCAGTAGGTGGAGCTGTGCGCACTGGGCCAAGCTTCTCCTCTCAATAAGTGGGAACCAATCACTGTGCAGCAGCTCTTCCTCCCAGACTGGGCGGGTCTCCAACCCTGAGTGCCTAGGGCCTTCTCTTGTGCTTCCTCAAGCCAGGCCCCACTCACCTGTGACGCTCACCACAATACTGGTTACAAGCCAGGCCTCTGCTCCTGGTAGCCCTGTTTCCATGAACGGCTGGGCACACTCTCCTTAATTGCCTCCCTCAGACCCTAAGTTTGTAGAGCTTGGGGCTGAGAAACCCCAGCGAATTTGCTTGCCCTTCGGGAGCCATGGCCCCGGTAGGTGGTGTAAGAGACCTCAATTGTCAGCACTGGTGGGAGCAGTAGCCGGCAATTACACGCCTCGAGTCCCGAGCCAATCCTGATTCCCTAGGTCTGGGTATTGCGCTCCTTGGAGAGCTGGGAGGGGCCATTACGGCAGAGGTGGGAAGGGCCCTTGAGGTTTCCCTGCGGTGTTGAGAGAGATGGCAATGGGATAACATACTTGTCGCACTGGTTTCAATGAAGTTATCTCCTCCGACTGTGACGTCAGTTCGCTGCCATGGTGGTATACCATTAAAATGGTGACCGTTCGTTCCCTTTGCTGGGTGACCAATGCAACAGCTGGGTCCTGATTATCTCTCCCAAGCCCCATTTCAATCCTGTGGCCACTGCCTATGAAGGCTCAGTTGGCTTTTAACTCTGTCAATTCCGAAAGCCCGACCAATTATTTCAGCGGGAATGTTAGTGCTGAGTCACAAAAACCAGATGAATCTAAGCTTGAATGCAGCCAATCCGAGCTTTGTGTGTGTTCTGAGGGGCCCAGACTGTTCGCCCCAGATTCACAACAGGTCAATATTGCCTAGTGATTCTGAGCAAACAGCATTTAGACAGTTTACGACTCCCTATGCCCATGCAGCTGAAGAGATCAGAGACTTGAATTCTCCATGCCTGCCTTCATAATGGATCTCCTGTATTGCTACTTTTTAATATCTGTGCATTTGCGTGTGTGTGTGTATATATATATATATATATATATATATATATATATATATACTCTTTAGATTTTTCAAAATATGAAATATATGTGTCTTATTATGCACGCCCCTAAATACATTCATATTCATATCTGTGGATTTATAATCAACTTTCAACAAGATTATTTTCAGAAATAATCATCCACATGAAATACATATTGTTTCCTGGTACTGAAAACTAAATTCAGTGAATGGTGCATACAAACCCTAATATTTCTACAGTTACTTAGCCAGTTTAAAATGAATGCAAGTAGATTCCTAGGGGACATGATGTGTATTTTGACTTTCATTTTTATTCAACACTTGTACGTTACTATGTCTTCAGTTCATGCACATGATGGGATATATATTTCAGTCACAAATTAGAAAATTTATAGGCATTTGTTTCACGATCAATCACTTCCTGATTCAGAACACATGTATTCCTCCATGTTTCTTTACTGGTCTTTTCATGAGACTTCTTTCCAAACATATTATTTTTGTTTAACATCATCACGTGTAAAGCAAAACTCAAACACCATTCATCATAAACCATAATCCTAATATTACCATTAGAAATATAACTGGTTGGAATGAATGATTGTATATCAATATAAGATTTCTTATATATTTTCACATATCAATTCAATCCATTATTTAAAGTGGAATCAGTTACGTTATTTATTCATAGTATGGTCTATTCATGCATTATCTGTATATTAATAGACACAGGGTACACCTCTTTGTACCCCTAATACTAATGCATACGTCTTCAAAATATTGCTCCCAGAAATGGTGAAAGAAATACTCATGCCACCTGATCTACATATACATTTTATCACAGTAATATTCTGAACAAAAAAAAAACATAAAAATGTCACACTTATGATTGTACCAAAGCCTAAAAGGAAAGTGAACGTGGATAACTAATAACATCCATGTCCAGGTTGCCTAATGCTCTCAAATGTCATTCCCATTTGTGACGAGATATTTGTTTTTTCCTATGATTATGTATTCAAACTCAACCCTGTTGAAAATGTCTAATCCTATCACTCACTTTATACTTTGCCTGATTTCGTAATGTCTCTATTGACACCTGCTTTCCTACATATTTTCCCCAGTTCATCATTGTGACTGACTCTTCACATGTGCTGACATTTCCATTCAATCTCTAAACGAAACCCTATTGCTAAAGAAGCTTTTTATTCCAAATCATATACTCACTCTTCTTCCTAAACCTACTGACTATCTTCCTAATCCTACTGACTATCCCTTTTTGACTGGATGTTCTCTTCTACATTCAATCATCCAAGGTACAAGGTCCTATGCCACTGTATTTCGATTTAACTGAGACAACTGTACAGAACATAATTCAACACTAAGTATCCAAATAAAGGGCCCAATGCCCTTCTGGGCTTCAAATCTTTCTTAGATTCCCGTTTTCATACATATATTTCACGTATATATTCTTATAAATATTGCAGGTTCCCAATCTCATTATTCTTCCTGCAGAATGATTCCTAACCCAAATCGAACATATTATTATCCGTAACCATACACTCACTTTGCAGGAGAGCAATAACAGTGTGGGTATTAAACTACAGGAATCTAGGGGATCTTCACCTGCTGAGAAACTCAAATGTTCATGCAGAAATGATCCCTGGTGAAGATGAAGGCAGCTATGAAGTACCTCAGAAAGCAAAAGTCATCTTCCATGGCAATCATCCTGGTCAGGATGGAGGGTTGTGTCTTAATCAGTCTCTCTCTTCTTAATGTATAGAACATGGACCAAACCAGTCCTGTGTGGAAGCTGTTCCCGGGTGCTTACGGTTGATATAACATTCTAACTAGAGAAAGTGTCCCATGAAAATCAGGGCAGCCTCCACCTCATAGTATTTTGGAAGCAACTGTTAGGACAAAGTGGTTGCCAAGGCAGTGACATCATTCATATCCTGAAGGAAGTGATCTCACCTCCCTTCCTTGGTGATGGAACTCTCTGAACTTGAAATCCAGGAAGCCAGGCACCAAGAGACAGTCCCTGTCCTAGTCCCAGTGGTCTGACATGTTTGGATTTACCAAGGACAGAGTCAGTCTTTCTTGGTACCTACAGATGTGAGGATGGCCAAATGCCAGGAAACCTCTGAAGAGGGGCTTTTCCTGAGAAAGCAGGTAGTGTCTCACCGCTGGCTCTTGAGAACTTCACAGAGTTGGCCAAGCAGACATGATCTGAGACAGGAGAGGTCATTTTGGAAGAACATAGAATGGCCCACCAGTCAGACGACACTCCAGGGAGTCACAGACCTACTAGGGGGAAGGAGGTGCCTTTTTGGGTGTGGGTGTGAGTTTGTGGTTTTGTCTCATGTTCTGAGAATAGGTAGGAAAGGTAGTTTGTTTGGTATGGAGTGGAATATTTCTATTAAGTCCTTTGACAAGGCGAGTGTTTCTATGTGTGTGTATCCCACTGAGTCCATTGTTGTAGACATTAGAAAAGACAATGCATCAATGGATGTGTCCTGTCTAGTAGAAAGCTTCCCAGCATTCATCCTGCCCAATTCATGAGTGGACTCTGGCTTGCCTTATGGATGGGCAACACCTACAAGCTTCCTAATTTCCTGTTTTCTTTCTCAATTCTGGCCACTCTCCAGAATAGTATCGTGGTTTTGTGTCCAAGATTTGTACCTCCAAGATCTGTGACATGGCTATGTACTGGATAGCTGAAAGAAATGGCTAGCATCTCAGAAATCTCAAATATCTGTTGACCAGGAAAGTCTCAGTGGAGAAACCCCTCTTTGTTCCTTTTGCTTACCTATTGTTCTGTTGAATGTCAGGAAGTTTTTTGCCTCAAGCCACCACTTTGTGAACCCTGAAGAAAACAGTTTTCAAATGGAAATGAATGGGAATCACCTGTGACTCTTTGCTTAATTGCTTAGGATTGGGATATGTCTGAATCAGCCTGTTGGCCCTGTGTGAGGCTGTGGCTTAGATTCTCAGCACCTGATGGATCTAAAGATAGATGCCATGCATGCATCCAAAACCAAAATGGCAAAAAGATCAGATATTGTTGATGAACTCTCTTGCCTTCCTCTGGTAGGTTCCTGATATCCATCAAGTGAGAATAGGGATCCTTTGGGTCAAATGAGTTCTTCAAAGCCCTGCAGAGGCTAGGCCATAGGTGTTTGATTTTCATGACTCCAATTCACTTAAAGAATCTAAACCCCAAAGCTAGAAGGCCTCAAGTTGGAGAAGCCAAGCAATATTAAAGGCAGGCCTATTTGATCACTACTGGTTCACAGGAAGAGAGTCCAGGCCACCCTGACTTTAGGCAAATGAGGGGCACGGAGCTTATTTTGGACACTGTCATGGGCTGCGTCCCTTATGGAAACCTCCAGCCAGAGAATATGATGAGTGTCTATATGGAAGAAGATGAGGGCCATGTGAGAGTGTTTGGTTTAAATTGTGGATATTTGTCTGGCGGTTGGAAGAGATCTCTGGGTCCACCTAGGCTTGCACTTTGGTGTGATTCCCCTTAGAGACTGAGTTCTTTTACTGATCTCAGAGAATTATTGCCAGGAATTGTGTTGGAATTTTAGATGGCCATGCATGAGAGTTGCCCTTGGAAAGTGACATCTAGGCCCAAGTTGACTTTCCACAGAGCACAGGGAATCTCAGCCAGGATATCACATGATATTATTCTTAAAGACTTGGCAGCCATATTTGAGAGTCGAAACACACATGGACCATACATTGTAGACCTCAAGGGGCCTGGCTTAATCTGACTTTTCGCCACTTTTGGAAGCCTTGCCTGTAAGAATTCTCCAGAGTTTTCATTGAAATGAGCTTCCTCACCATTTAATGGTTTCTGAGTGAATTAAAATTCACAGTGCCTCCAACTTCATCCTTGAAAATTGGCTAGATCAATACCATGAAATTTTTGAAATTCCCATGACCAGGTAGCACTGGAGAATATTTGGATGTCCTGTTGCTGATCATGAGTATACAAGACAGTGCCTTGATTGACTGGGTTTTATGAAAATGGTGTTGAACAGAGATGCCAGTAAGTTGGATCCTGCTGAGTAGTTGTACTAGAGTAGTGGTTGGCAGGTGTGTAATAAAACATCTGTGGTGGGGGCATTTGGATCTGCCATTGGCTTCCAAATGGATTGTGACTGACATTTTGCAGCCAGTAGACCCTTATATGTAAAAGCATATTGTTATATGGAGAGGTTTTAGGGCAATGTTCAGAATCAGGTTGCTATGGTCAATGGGGCAAGCTATGTGGGATAGAAGCCTGGTTGGTGCATTCTCCTGACGAACCTGACCCACCACACTTGACAGAACTTACTTCAGCACTGTGTCCCATTTGAAATCCTTGTATTTCATGAAGCAAACACCAATCTCCCAGTGCAGCAGCAAGAAATACCATGAATAGTGGAGGATGACCAAATGGAATTACAGTCCACAAGGGGAGACACTTAGACCCCAGTGGCCACAGGTTACCTACAAATAGAAAATTCAGCACTGCTTCCTCATGTTCATTGGAAAATAAGAATCCATGTCATCCAGATCACATAGATGAAGACTCAGCTATGATGGTCTCACAACAAATGAAGCTAATGCTCCTGACAACAGCATATATTTCATTGCCCAACCTCAGAGGCAGTTTCTCCAGATGTTAGGCTGGCAGAACTTCATGTTTGTGGAGTTTTTACCCTGTCCCTTACTTTTGGAAACTCCTCTACCACCTGCAAATTTGTGAACTCCTGAGCATTTTTCATTACACATATGTATTCACAGATTTTCTAACTCTTCTCCTCTAATTGTTTCTTATGTGGGGCGAAGGTAATGTCAAGGCATTGTGCTGAATGAGGGTGGGAAGATTTTTGTGTAGCACATATTTGCATACACATTTGATACATTTTCCAATTTTCCATTCGAAATACTGAATCCCTGACATTAACACATACCCTACTAGACTTTGACTTTTAATCCTAATATGGTGGAGAAAAATAACCCAAACAGAATAGAAATACAAGAGGTTCACAGGAGGCATGGTGTATAGTTGGACTTGCCTTTCGTATGATAAATGGTAGGTGTTATAAATCTAGCGAATTTTAATTGAAATAGTTCTCCATGTGTTTTAAAAGTTAACAAACATGTGAATAACTGTCTCCCTTTCTCTGTAGCCTATTCATCACATGTATTTTTATATGCACATATAGAATTCTACCTGGTATCACTCGTACATTTTGTGAGGTGGCTGGCTTGGCAGATGCAAATTGTGAGAAGAGATCACTCCTACTAAATGCTGTTGGAACTGAAAATTCAACATATGAGTGAGCTTCTTATTTGAACAACATAAATCCATGTTCATTAAAATGAATATTTTTGGATCTGTGGATGATATATTACTTCATGGTGAATTTCGATTGGCATACATAATGCTACTTTTTAATGTCTGTGTGTGTATGTGTGTGTGTGTGTATATATATATATATATATATATATATATATATATATATATATTCACTCTCCAGATTTTTCAAAATATGAAGTATATTTTTCTTATTATACACTCCCTAAATTCACTCATATTCATGTATTTGGATTAATAATCAAGTTTTCACAAGAATATTCTCAGAATTATTCATCCACCAGAAATACATATTTGTTTCTTAGTACTGAAAACTAACTTTGGGGGATCATATGATGGTGGTGAAGGGAGTGCATCACCCCCATGTACCGCGTCACTGTGCGGGAGAATGACGAGTTATAATGGCTAAAACCTATCTTGTTAAAAATTTCCAGCAAAATTGGGGTGCTCCAAAACCTAGTCGACATATTTCCATCTCACGAGGATCAGCTACGCGGGCTCAAACACGAGTGATTTGTCCGCATAGAGGGTCATGCTGCTTATTCAGGAAATCGGTCTGCGGCTAGAGTCTGCGGCGTGCACTGGGAAACGAAGAGATAGCAATGCAAATATACAGCGGTGTGGATTCTGTGGGCTCCTGACAGGTATGCAATCACTGTGCTAAGTGCTGAATTCTGGGTTTGAGACGGGAAAGGATGCGGTCCAATTCGGTTCTCCACACCGGTCAGACCACAGAGGAAGCCAGCGGCCACCATCTTGGAGAGCTGATGTCACCATCCCTGTTTTCGACTGATCGAAGCTCATTCACCTATAGAACAGGTAATTTCAGGATGCCATTCACCTTTGTGTCACAGACAAATTACTCAGGCTCAGTGCCAAAGAACCTGCAGAAACTCCGTCTTGGAGCCTGCTCCTATTAGAACATACACCAAGCCCAGAGCGGCCGAATTCCGCCTCTCGGAACTGATCTGGCCCAGGGCTAAAGAACCCGCGGAAACTGCTTCTCGTTCCGGGTCTTGCTGAATACTGTGGAGGTAAATATCAACCGAGCCTTCATAGGCAGTGGCAACAGGATTGAGACGCGGCTTGTGAGGGCCGGTCAGGACTCACCCATTGCTTTGGTCACCCAGAAAAGGGAACAAAATGCTGCCTTTCACATGGGATACCAACATGACAAATTTCTGATGTCATCAGAAAGCAGCAGAGGAGATAACTTCATTGATACCAGCAGTGACAGAAACAGTTGGTCTCCTGGTGAAGAAAGTGAGTCACAAACACCCGGGTCTCTCTCACTTTGTCATCAAGCCAGAGGGGCAGAGCAGAGCAGCTGCCCGCACCTGGAACAGACCCAGTGACACACCTGCATGGTAGTCATGTCAACCCAATTGGAGTAGAGGCAGAACAGAGCTGCTACCCGGGCCCAGAACAGGCCTAGCGACCCACAGGTGTGGTAGTCACGTCACCCCAATTGGAGTTGTTGCAGAGCAGAGCCTTCTCCCGTGCCTAGTACAATCCCAGTGGGTCACCGGCATGGTAGTCACATTACCCCAATAGGAGTAGGGGCAGAGCAGAGCCTTTGCCCATGCCCAGAACAGGCCCAGCAACCTGCAGGCATGGTAGTCACGACACACCAATTGGAGTAGGGGCAGAGCAGAGCCACCACCCGCACCTGCAAGGTAGCAGACCTGCACCTGACCAGAAGAAGAGGCCCAGCGGCCTGCTGGCGCGGCAGACACTTTACCCCATTTGGAGTAGGGGCAGAACAGATCTGTAGCCCGTGCTCACAAGGTATCCTGACCTGCGACCAACCGGCAGACCAGGCCCAGCGGCCCACTGGCGTGGTAGTCACGTCACCCCAATTGGGGTAGGGGTAGAGCAGAGCCGCCGCCCACGCAAGCAAGGTAGGCAGACCTGCGACCGATCGGCAGAACACCGCAGGGGTCCACGGGCGTGGTAGACACGTCACACCAATTGGAGGAGGGGCAGAGGAGAGCAGCCTCCTGCGCCTGCATGGTAAGCAGACCTGCGACCGATCAGAATAACAGGCCTAGCGGCCCATCAGCGTGGTAGATATATCACCCCAATTGGTGGAACAGCACAGCCACCCCTGCCCCTGCAATGAAGACTTTTCAAATATACAAGAGCAATATAAATATATAGGGGGAAAATTTCAAAATCACAACAGTTTCACCAAGCAGAAAGAAACGCGAGCAGTATGAAAAGAAAAGGAAAAAAGAACCACAAGCAATGCAGGTCAACACAACTTTAGAAGAGGTAATAGCTGCAGCAGATGGAATGTCAGATAAAGAACTCAGGATATACATTCTTCAGATGATCTGAAGTCTCAAGGAAGACATTAGACAGCAAAATCAGACAATGAAAGATCACTTCAACAATGAATTACATAAACAAAACCAAGAAGCAAAAGATCAACTATACAGGGAGATAGAGGTTGTAAAAAATAACAAACAGAAATCCTAGAAATGCAGGAAGCAATAAACCATCTTAAAAACTCAATTGAGAATACTACCATCAGAGTAGAACACTTATAAGATAGAACAACAGACAATGAAGACAAAGTATTTCAACTTGAAAAGAACATAGACAGCTCAGCCAAACTGTTAAGAAACCATGAACAGAACATCCAAGAAATATGGGATAAAATAAAGAGACCAAACTTAAGAGTCATTGGGATACAGGAAGGTATAGAGGTCCAAACCAAAGGAATGAGCAATCTATTCAATGAAATAATATGAGAAAACTTCCCAGACTTGAAGAATGAGACAGACTCCCACATTCTAAAAGCCTACAGGACGACGAATGTGAAAAATCATAAGAGATCCACACCTAGACACATTATAATGAAGATGCCCAACATACAGAATAAGGAGAGAATTTTAAAATCTACAAGAGAAAGGAAGCAGATTACATTTAGGGGTAAACCAATCAGGATAACAGCTGATCTTTCAACAAAGACTCTGAAAGCTAGAAGATCCTGGAATGACATTTTTCAATCACAGAAAGAAAATGGGTTCCAACCATGTACTGTGTATCCAGCAAAATTAAGCTTCAGGATGGAAGATGAAATTAAAACTTTCCACGATAAACAAAAGTTAAAAGAATTTGTAGCTAGAAAACCATCTCTTCAAAACATCCTTGGCAAAATATTACAGAAAGAGTAATTGGAAAATAATGAAAACCAACAGTGGGAGGTAGGACATTAAAGGGGGGAAATAATCAAAGAGGAAAACAATCCATGTTTAATAACATAAATAAACAAATATGGCTGGAAGAACAACCCTTATCTCAATAATAACTGTAAATGTTAATGGCTTAAACTCACCAATTAACAGACACAGGCCAGTAGAATGGATCACAAAACAAGACCCAATAATATGCTGCCTACCGGAGACGCATTTGATAAGAAAAAGACATACATACACTGAAGGTGAAAGCTTGGAAAAAATCATATCACTCATATGGACTTCGGAAAAAAGCAGGAGTGTCCATACTCATATCAAATAAAATAGATTTCAAGCCAAAGTTAATCAAAAGGGATAAAGAGGGACACTACATACTGTTCAAGAGAACCATACACCAGCAAGACATAACAATCATAAATATGTATGCCCCAAACAATGGTGCAGCTATGTTCATCAAACAAACTTTTCTCAAGTTCAAGAGTCTAATAGACCACCATACAATAATCATGGGAGACTTCAACACAGCTCTCTCACCCCTGGACAGGACTTCCAAACAAAAGTTGAAATTGGAAACTATAGAACTCAATAACACAATTAATAACCTAGACTTAATTGACATATATAGAATATACGACCCAACATCAAGCAGTTACATTTTTCCTCAGCAGCACATGGATCCTTCTCAAAAATAGATCATATATTATGTCACAGGGCAACTCTTAGACAAATTAAAGGAGTAGAGATAATACCATGCATCTTATCTTATCATAATGGAATGAAACTAAAAATCAATGATAAAAGAAGGAAGGAAAAACCATGCATCATTTGGAGAATGAACAATAGGTTACTGAATGATCAATGGGTTATAGAAGACATCAAGGAGGAAAATAAAAAATTCTTAGAGAAAAATGAAAACACAGACACAATATATCGGAATCTATGGGACACATTGAAAGCAGTTCTAAGAGGAAAATTCATTGCTTTGAGTTCATTCCTTAGAAAAAGAAAAAAACAACAAATAAATGATCTCATACTTCATCTCAAAATCTTAGAAAAACAAGAGCAAACAACAGCAAAAGAAGTAGAAGGAAAGAAATAATTAAAATCAGAGCAGAAATCAATGAAATCGAAACAAAAGAAACAATTGAAAAAATTGACAAAACTAAAAGTTGGTTCGTTGAAAAAATAAATAAAATGGACAGACCCCTAGCCATGCTAATGAAGAGGAGAGAGAACTGAAATTACTATCATATGGGATGAAAAAGGCAATATCACAACAGATATTTCAGAAATACAGAAGATAATCAGAAATTACTTTGAATCCTTATACTCCAAAATAATAGAAGATAGTGAAGGCATCGAAATATTTCTTAAGTCATATGATCTGACCAGAGTGAGTTAGGAGGATATAGACAACCTAAACATACCAATATCAATTGAGGAAATAAAAGAAACCATCCAAAGACTACCAACTAAGAAAATCCCAGGACCGTATGGGTATACATCAGACTTTACAAAACCTTTAAATATGAACTAATACCAATACTTTTCAAGCTATTTCAGAAAATTGAAAAAGAGGGAGATCTTCCAAATTCATTCTACGAGGCCAATATCACTCTGATTCCTTCACTAGGTAGACACTTCAAAGAGAGAAGACTAAAGACCGATATCTCTAATGAACCTAAATGCAAAAATCTTAAATTAAATTCTGGAGAATCAGATACAAAAACATATCAAAAAAATGTGGACCATGATCAAGTAGGATTCATCCCTGGGATGCAAGGAGGGTTCAATATACGAAAATCAATAAGTGTTATTCACCACATCAATAGACTTAAAAATAAAAACCATATTATCATCTAGATAGATGCAGAAAAAGCATTCGACAAAGTACAGCATCCCTTTATGTTCAAAACTCTCGAAAAACTAGGAATAACAGGAACATTCCTCAATATTGTAAAAACAATCTATGCTAAACCGCAGGCTAGCGTCATTCTTAATGGAGAAAAATTGAAGACATTCCCTCCAAAATCTGGAACAAGACAGGGATGCCCGCTCTCAACACTTCTGTTCAATATAGTTCTCAAAAGACTGGCCAGAGCAATTAGACAGATGAAAGAAATTAAAGGCATATAAATAGGAAAAGAATAACTTAAATTATCACTATTGCAGATGACATGATTCTATACCTAGCAGACCCAAAAGGGTCTACAAAGAAACTAATAGAGCTAATAAATGAATTCAGCAAAGTGGCAGGATATAAAATCAACATGCATAAATCAAATGCATTCCTGTATATCAGTGACAAATCCTCTGAAATGGAAATGAGGACAACCACTCCATTCACAATATCCTAAAAAAAAATGGGAATCAACCTAACAAAAGAGGTGAAAGTCTTATACAATGAAAACTACAGAACCCTAAAGAGAGAAATAGAAGAAGATCTTAGAAGATGTAAAAATATACCCTGTTCATGGATAGGCAGAACTAACATCATCAAAATGGCGATATTACCAAAAGTTCTCTATAGGGTTAATCCAATGCCAATCAAAATCCCAAAGGCATTTCTTGTAGAAATAGAGAAAGCAATCATGAAATTCATATGAAAAAATAAAAGACCCAGAATTGCAAAACAATGCTAAGCAGGAAGTGTGAATCAGGTGGTATAGCGATACCAGACTTCAAACTATACTACAGAGCAATAGTAACAAAAATAGCATGGTACTGGTACCGAAAAAGGCAGGTGGACCAATGGTACAGAATAGAGGACACAGAAACCAATCCACAAAACTATAACTATCTTATATTTGATAAAGGGGCTAAAAGCATGCAATGGAGGAAGGATAGCATCTTCAACAAATGGTGTTGGGAAAACTGAAAATCCATATGTAACAAAATGAAACTGAATCCCTTTCTCTCGCCATGCACAAAAGTTAACTCAAAATGGATCAAGGAGCTTGATATCAAATCAGAGACACACTGTCTGATAGAAGAAAAATTTGGTTACGATGTACATACTGTGGGGTCGGGCTACAGATTCCTCAATAGGACACCCATAGTACAAGAGTTAATAACTAGAATCAACAAATGGGACTTACTCAACTAAAAAAGTTTTTTCTCAGCAAAAGAAACAATAAGAGAGGTAAATATGGAGCCTACATCCTGGGAAGAAATCTTTACTACTCACACTTCAGAGAGAGCCCTAATATCCAGAGTATACAAAGAACTCAAAAAATTAGACAATAAGATAACAAATAACCCAATCAACAAATGGTCCAAGGACCTCAACAGACACTTCTCAGATGAGGACATACAATCAATCAATAAGTACATGAAAAAATGCTCACCATCTCCAGCAGTCAGAGAAATGCAAATTAAAACCACCCTAAGATACCATCTCACTCCAGTAAGATTGGCAGCCATTATAAAGTCAAACAACAAGAAGTGCTGGCAAGGATGTGGGAAAAGAGGTACACTTGTACATTGCTGGTGGGACTGCAAATTGGTGCAGCCAATTGGGAAAGCAGTATGGAGATTTCATGGAAAGCTGGGAATGGAAGCACCATTTGACCCAGCTATTCCCCTTCTTGCTCTATTCACTAAAGACCTAAAAAGAGCATGCTACAGGGACACTGCTACATCGATGTTCATAGCAGCACAATTCACAACAGCAAGACTGTGGAACCAACTTAGATGCCCTTCAATAGAATAATGGATAAAAAAAATGTGGCATTAACACACAATGGATTATTACTCTGCATTGAAAAATGAAAAAATCACAGAATTTGCAGGAAAATGGATGGCATTAGACTGGATTATGCTAAGTGAAGCTACACAATTCCTGTAAAACAAATGCCAAATGTCATCTTTGATATAAGGAGAGTAACTAAGAACAGATAGGGACAAAGAGCATGACAAGATGATTAACATTAAACAGGGATGAGAGGTGGAAGGGAGGGAGAAGGGAAATTGCATGGAATTGGAAGGAGACACTCTGGGTTATACAAAATTACAAACAAGAGGAATTGAGGGGAAAGGGAAAAATAATACAAGGGGGAGAAATTTATTACAGTAGAGGGAGTAGAGAGAGAAGTGGGGAGGGGCAGGGAGGCTAGGGGGGATAGTAGAGGATAGGAAAGTCAGCAGAATACAACAGACACTAGTATGGCAATATGTGAATCAATGGATGTGTAACTGATGTGATTCTGCAATCTGTATACAGGGTAAAAATGGGAGTTCATAACCCACTTGAATCAAAGTGTGAAATATGATATATCAAGAACTATGTAATGTTTTGAACAACCATAAATAAAAATTTAAAAAAAAAACTATCTTTGGTGCATAATGCACACAATTCTAATATTTCTACAGTAACTGACCCAGTTTAACATCAATGCAAGTAGATTCCTATTGGACATGATGTGTATTTTGACTTTCATTTTTATTCAACACTGATACATTACTATTTCAACAGTTTATGCACATAACAGGATATATATTTCATTCACAATTTAGAAAATTTATTGGCATTTGTTTCACTTTCAATCACTTCCTGCTTCAGAACACATGGATTCCTCCATATTTCTTGACTGGTCTTTTCATGAGACTTTTTTCCAAACATATTATTTTCGATTTCCATAATCACTTTTGAAACAAAACTCACACACACTTCATGATAAACAATAACCCTAAGATTACCATTAGATATATAACTGGTTGGAGTGAATGATTGTATGTCAATATATGATTTCCTATATATTTTCAGATATCAATTCAATCCATTATTTAAAGTGGAACCAGTTATAATATTTATTCACAGTATGGTCTATTCATGCATTATCTCTATATTCATAGACACAGGGTACACCACTTTGTACCCCCAATACTAATTTATATGTCTTCAAATATTGCTCCCAGTAATCGTGGAAGAAATACTCATGTCTTATCATCTACATATACATTTGATCACAATATTTTTCTGGGCACAAAATGCAAAAATCACACTTATGATTGTACCAAATACTAAATGGAAAGTGAACATGGATTACTAAAACGATAAATGTCCTGGTTGCCTAATGCTTTCAAATGTCATTCCTATTGGTGACGACATATTTGTTTCTTCCTAAGATTATGTATTCAATCTCAACCCTATTGAAAATGTCTAATCCTATCACTCACTGTATAATTGCCTAATTTCGTAAGGTCTGTATTGATATTTTCCTTTCTACATATTTTCCCCAGGTAATCATTGTGAATGACTCTTCACATGTGCTGAAATTTACATTCACTCTATAACCAAAACACTATTGCTACAGAACTTTTGCTCCATGTCCTATACTCACTCTATTTCCTAAACCTACTGACTACCTTCCTAATCCCACCGACTATCTCAATTTGAGTGGATGTTCTCTTCTAAAATCAATCTTCCAAGGTGTAAGGTCCTATGCCATTAATTATCGATTTATCTGAGACATCTGTGCAGAACGTAATTATAAGCTAAGTATCCCAATCAAGGGCCTAATGCCCTTCTGGGCTTCAAATCTTACCTAGATTTCTGTTTCCATACTTATATTTCACCTCTATAATCTTATAAATATCGCAGGTTCCCAATACTATTAATCATCCTTCGCAATGATTCGTAACCCAAATCAAACATGTTATTAACCCTAACCATACACTCTTCCCTCAATCTAACTTTGCAGAAGAGCAGGGACAGAGTTCGTCTTACAATACAGGAATGTAGGGTATCTTCCTCCTGCTGAGAACCTCAAATGTCCATGCAAATTTGATCCCTGGAGAAGATGTAGGCATCTATGAAGGACCTGAGAGAGCAAATGTCATCTTCCATCGCAAACAACCTTTCCAGGATGAAGGGTTGTGTCTGAATAAGCCTCTCTCTTGTTAATGTACACAAGATAGACCAAACCAGGCATGTGTGGAGAGCTGTTCCTGGGTGCCTATGGTTGATATACCATTCTAACTTGTAAAAGTGTCACAGGAAGTAAGGGCAGCCTCCATCTCATAGGACAAAGTGGTTGCCAAGGCAATGACCTCAAAGAATTCCTGAAGGAAGTAATCTCACCTCACTTCCTTGGTGATGGAACTCTCTGAACTTGGAATCCGGGAAGCCAGGCACCCAGAGCCAGTCTCAGTCCCAGTCCCAGTGGTCTTATTTTTTGGATTTACCAAGGACAGAGTCAGTCTTTCTTGGTACCTACTGAGGTGAGGATGAACAAATGTCAGGAAAGCTCTGAAGAGGGGCCTTTCCTGAGACAGCAGGTAGTGGCTCACCGCTGGCTAGTGACAACTTCACAGATTTGGCCAACGAGACCATATCTGACACAGGACAGGCGATTTCATCAGAACATAGTTTGGCCCACCAGTCAGAAGACACTCCCAATAGTCACAGACCTACTTGGGGAAGGAGCTTCCTTTGTGTGTGTGGATGTGGGTTTGAGATTTTGTCTCATGTTCTGAGAATAGGTAGGAAAGGCGGTTTGTTTGGTTTGGAGTGAACTGTTTCTGGTAAGTCGTTTGACAAGGCCAGTGTTTCTTTGTCTGTGTATCCCACTGTGTCCGTGGTTTTAGATATTAGAAAAGAGAATGAATCATTGGATGTGTCCTGTCTAGACTCAACTTGCCCAATTTATGAATGGACTGCGGCTTGACTTATGGGTGGACAACTCCAACAATCTTCCTAAGTTCCTCTTTTCTTCCTGAATTCTGGCCACTCTCCAGAATAGGCTCATGGTTTTTTGTCCAAAATATGTACCACCTCCAAGCTCTGTGACATGGCCATGTACTGGATAGCTGAAAGAAATGGGAGCATCTCAGAAAACTCAGATATTAGTTTGACCAGGAAATTCTAAGTGAAGAAACCCTTCTTTGGGCCTTTTGCTCACCAATTGTTCTGATGCCCTGAATGTCAGGAAGGTCTTTGCCTCAGGCCACACCATTGTAGAGCCTAAAGAAACAGTTTTCAAATGGAAATGAAAGGGCATCACCTGTGGCTCTTTGCTTAATTGCTTTGGAAAGGGATGTGTCTGAATCAGCCTTTTGGCCCTGTGTGAGACTGTGGCTTAGATTCTCAGCACCTGATGGATCTAAAGAAGGATCCCATGTGTGCATCCAAAACCAAAATGGACAAAAGAGCAGTCAGTGTGGATGAAGTCTCTCGCATTCCTCTGTAAGGTTCATGTCATCCATCATGTGAGAATAGTGATAATTTGGATCAAATGTGTTCCTCAAAACCCTGCAGAGGCTAGCCCATAAGTGCTTGGTTTTTCTCAAGACTCCAATTCACATAAAGAATCTAAAACACACAGTCAGTAGGCCTCAAATTGGAGAAGCAGTGCCATATTAATGGCAGGCCTATTTGATCACTCTTGGTTCACTGGAAGGATGTCCTGGCCACCCTTATTTTAGGCAAATGAGGGGCAAGGGAGGTTATATTGGACACTGTCTTGGGCTGCACCCCTCATGGAAACCTCCAGCCAGAGATCATGATGATTGTGTAAATGGAAGAAGATGAGTGCCATGTGGAAGTGTTTTGGATTTAATTGTGGATATTTGTGTGACACTTGGAAGACATAACAAGGTCTACCTGGGCTTGAACTCTGGTGTGATTCCCCTTATAGACTGAGTTCAGGAACTGATCTCAGAGAAGTATTGCCATGTATTGTGTTGTGATTTAAGAGGCGATGTATGAGAGTCACCCTTGGAAACTGAGATCTAGCCCCAGAGTGGCTTTCCACAGAGCACTGGGAATTTCAGCCAAGATAACACATGATTTCATTCGAAAGACTTGGCAGACATAGTTGAGAGTGAAAACACACATGGACCTCATATTGTAGACCTCAATGGGCCTGGCTTAATGTGACCTTTTGGCCATTCTTTGGGAAGCCTTGCCTGTGAGGGTTCTCCAGAGCTTTCATTGAAATAATCTTGCTCACCATTTACTGGTTCCTGAATGAATTGAAACCCACAGTGCCTCCAACTTCATCCTTGAAAAATGTCTAAATAAATACCATGGAATTTTTGAAATTCCCATGACCAGGTGGCACTGGAGAATCTTTGGATGTCCTGTTGCTGATCATGGATGTACCAGACAGTGCCTTGCTTGACTGGGTTTTATGAAAATTGTGTAGAACAGAGGTGCCAGAAAGTTGCAGCCTGCTGAGAAGTGGGCCTAGAGCTGTGGTGGGCAGGAGTGTGATAAAACATCTGTGTTGGAGCAATGTGGATCTTCCATTGACTTCCAAATGGCTTGTGGATTACATGAAGCAGCCAGCAGACCCTTGTAATTAAAGGCATCTTGTTATATGGAGAGGATTCAGGGCAATGTTCAGAATCAGGTTGCTATGGACAAGGATGCAATGTGGCAAGCTTTGAGGGATAGAAGCGTGGTTGGTGCGTTCTTCTGCAGACTCTGAACCACCACACATGACAGAACTCCCTCCAGCACTGTGTCTCAGTTGAACTCCTTGAATTTCATGAAGCAAATACCAAACTCCCAGTTCAGCAGCAAAAACCCCACAAAAAGTGGAGGAGGACCAAATGGCTTCACAGTCCAACGGGGAGACACTTAGCCCCCAGAGGCCACAGTTTACCTAAAAAGAAGAAAATCAACACTGCTACCTCATGTTCATTGGAAAATAAGATACCATGTCCTCCACATCACATAGAGGCAGACCCAGCTTTGATGGTCTCACTACAAAGGAAGCCAATTCTCCTGACAACAACATATTTTTCACGTTCCCAAACTCAGAGGCAGTTGCTCTAAAAGTTTTTAGGCCAGCATAGCTCCATGTTTGTGGAGTGTTTACCCTGTCCCTTACTTTTGGAAACTCCACTACAACCTCCAAGGTTGTGAACTCCTGAGCATTTTCCATTCCAGATATGTATTCACTGATTTTCTATCTATTCTCCTCTAACTGTGTCTTACTTGGGGTGAAGGTAATTTCAAGGCATTGTTCTGGATGAGAGTGGGAGGATATTTGTGTAGCATATATTTGCATACAAATTGGATTCAATTTCCAATTTTCCTTTTGAAATACTGAATCCCTGACACTAACCCATACATACTAGAGTCAGACAACTCATCCTAATATGATAGAGAAAAATAACACAAACCTATAGAAATACAAGCAGTTCATTGGAGGCATGTTGTATAGTTGGACTTGCATTTTGCATTATACAAGGTAGGAGTTATAAATCTAGTCAATGTTTAATAGAAAAAGATCTCCATGTGTTTTTAAAGTTAACAAATATGAGAATTCATGTTTCCCTTTCTCTTTAGCCTATTCACACTTGTATATTTATATGCATATGTAGAATTCTACCAGGTATCACACGTACATCTTTGTGAGGTGGCTGACTTGGCAGATACAAATTGTGAGAAGAGATCACTCCTCCTAAATGCTGTTGGAACTGAAAATTCAACCTATAAGGAGCGTCCTAGTAGAACAACATTATACGTAAACTCATGTTCAGTAAAATAAATATTTTTGCATCTGTGGATGATATATATTTACTGATGAATTTCGATTGGCATTTATATTGCTACTTTTTAATGTCTGTGAGTGTTTTGTGTGTGTGTTTGTGTGTGTGTGTGTGTGTACACTCTCCAGATTTTTCAAAATATGAAATATATGTGTCAAATATACACTCTCTAAATTCATTTATGTTCATGTATGTGGATTTTTAATCAACTTTTCACAAGATTATTCTTGTGAAAAGTTGATTAAAAATATTCAGAAATATTCATCCACCTGAAATACATATTTGTTTCCTAGTACTGAAAACTAACTTCAGGGAATGATGCATACAAATCCTAATTATTCTACAGTAACTGACCCAGTCTAACATCAATGCAAGTAGATTCCAATGGGACATGATATGTAATTCTTTATTCATTTGTATTCGACACTTTTACATTATTATTTCTTCAGTTTTTGCACATCATAGGATATACATTTCATCCACAAGTTCACAAATTTGTAGGCATTTGTTTCAAATTTAATCACTTTTTGCTTCAGAACACATGTATTGTCAAGGTTTCTTTACTGGTATTTTCATGAGTCTTCTTTCCAAACACATTATTTCCATAGTCACTTTTGAAGCAAAACTCACACACTCTTCATGATAAACCAAAACACGAATATTACCATTAGATGTATAACTGCTTGGAATGAATGATTGTATATCAATATACGATTTCCTGTGATTTTTCAGATATTAGATCAATTCATTTTTTAAAGTTGAAAAAAGTTATATTATTCATTCACATTACGGTCTTTTCATTCTTTATCTCTATATTCATAGACACAGGGTACACCTCTTTGTACCCCCAATTCTAATTTTACATCTTCAATATATTGCTTGCAGAAATGTTGGAAGACATACTCATGTCACCTGATGTACATATACATTTTATCAAAGTAATATTCTGAAAAAAAAATGTAAAGGTCACATTTATGATTGTACCAAAGCCTAAATGTAAAGTGTACATGAATTACTAAAAACATCCATGTCCAGGTTGCCTAATGCTGTCAATTGTCAATCCTATTGGTGACTACATATTTGTTTCTTCCTAATTTATATATTCAAACTCAACCCTGTTCGAAATGTCTAATCCTATCACTCACTTTATACTTTGCCTGATTTCATAATGTTTCTATTGATATCTGCTTTTCAACAAATTTTCCCAAGTTGATCCTAGTGACTGACACTTCATATGTGCTGACATTTACATTCACTCTATAATCGAAACCCTATTGCTAAAGAACTTTTGGTCCAAATCCTATACTCACTCTTCTTTCTAAACCTACCGACTATCTTCCTAATCCTACCGACTATCCCTTTTTGACTGGATGTTCTCTTCTACATTCAATAAAATGTCCTATGCCATTGTATATCGAATTATCTGAGACAATTTTGCAGAGCATAATTCAAAGCTAAGTATCCCAATCAAGGGCCCAATGTCCTTCTGGGCTTCAAATCATACCTAGATTTCTGTTTTCATACTTATATTTCACCTCTATATTCTTGTAAATATCGCAGGTTCCCAATAGCATTATTCATCACACAGAATGATTCGTAACCCAAATCAAACCTGTTATTAACCCTAAACATACTCTGTTCCCTCAATCTCATTTTACAGAAGAGCAGGGATAGAGTGGTTTTTACAATACAGGAAACTTGGGGACCTTCCACCTGCTGAGAACTTCAAAGGTCCATGCAGAAATGATACCTGGAGAAGTTGTAGGCAGGTATGAAGGACCTGAGAGAGCAAAAGTCATCTTCCAATGCAAACAACCTGGTCAGGATGAAGGGATATGTATGAATCAGCCTCTCTCTTCTTATTGTAGAGAAGATGGACCAAACCAGGCCTGTGTGGAGAGCTGTTCTTGGGTGCCAATGGTTGATATACCATACTACCTTGTGAAAGTGTCACAGGAAGTAGGGGAAGGCTCCATCTCATGGGACCTTTGGAAGCAACTGTTAGGACAAAGTCGTTGCCAAGGCAGTGACCTCATTTAGTTCCAAAGAAAGTGACATACCTCATTTCCTTGGTGATGGAACTGTCTGAACTTGGTATCCAAAAAGCCAGGCACCAAGAGGCAGTCCCAGTCCCAGTCCCAGTGGGCTCACTTGTTTGGATTTACCAAGGACAGAGTCAGTTTTCTTGGTACCTAATGATGTGAGGATGGCCAAATGCCAGGAAAGCTCTGAAGATGGACCTTTCCTGAGAAAGCAGATAGTGGTTCACCACTGGCTCCTGACAACTGCACAGAGTTGGCCAAGGAAACCAGATCTGAGAGAAGACAGACCATTTCAGGGGAACATAGTATGGCCCACCAGTCAGAGGACACTCTGGATAGTCACAGACCTACTTGGGTGAAGGAGGTGCCTTTGTGGGAGTGTGTGTGGGTTTATTGTTTTGTCTCATGTTCTGAGAATAGATGGGAAAGGCAGTTTGGTTTGGAGTGGACAGTTTCTAGTAAGTTGTTTCACAAGGTGAGTGTTTCTATGTCTGTGTATCCCACTGTGTCCATTGTTGTAGACATTGGAAAAGAGAATGCATTAATGGATGTGTTCTGTCAAGTGTAAATCTTCCCATATTTCAACCTGCCCAATATATGAATGGAGTGCAGCTTGTCTTGTCGATGTGCAACACCTGCTATCTTTCTAAGTTGCTGTTTTCTTCCTGAATTCTGTCCACTCTCTAGAATAGGCTCATGGATTTATGTTCAAAATATGTACCACCTCCAACTCTGTGACATGGCCATGTACTGGATAGCTGAAGAGAATTGCGAGCATCTCAGAAAACTCAGATATCAGTGTGACCAGGAAAGTCTCAGTGGAGAAACCCTGCTTTGGGCCTTTTGCTTACTTATTGTTGTTTTTCACTGAATGTCAGGAAGTTCTTTGCCTCAATCCACCCCTTTGTGAAGCCTGAAGTAAACAGTTTTCAAATGGAAATGAATGGCATCACCTGTGGCTGTTTGCTTAATTGCTTTGGGAAGGGATGTGTCTGAATTAGTCTCTTGGCCATGTGTGTGGCTTTGAGTTAGATTCTCAGCACCTGATGCATCTAAAGAATGATCCCATGTGTGCATCCAAAACCATAATGTCAAAAAAATCATTCATTATGGATGAAGTCTCTTGCCTTCCTCTGTTAGGTTCCTGAACTCCATCAAGTAAGAATAGGGATTCTTTGGGTCAAATGAGTTCTTCAATTCCCTGCAGAGGTGCTTGGGTTTTCGAGTAACTCCAAATCACATAAGAAATTGATACCTGAAATCAGTAGGCCTCAAATTGGAGAAACACAGAAGTATTAACGGCAGGCTTATTTGATCACTCCTGGTTCACAGAAACGGTGTCCAGGCCACCCTGACTTTAGGCAAATGAGGAAAAAGCGAGCTGATTTTGGACACTGTCTTGGCTTTTCTCATGACTCCAATTCACATAAAGAATCTAGACCCCACAGTCAGAGAGCCTCAAATTGGATAAGCGGAGCAGTATTAAGGGCAGGCCTATTTGATCACTCCAGGTTCACAGGAAGGGTGCCCAGGCCACGCTGAAGTTAGGCAAAAGAGGTGCAAGAAGCTTATTTTGGACATTTTCTTGGGCTGCACAACTCATGGAAAACTCCAGGAAGAGGTTATGATTAGTGTCTATATGGAAGAAGAATAGGGCCATGAGGGAGTATTCTGGTTTTAATTGTTTTCATTTGAGTAGCGGTTGGAAGAGTTGTCTGGGTCCACCTGGACTTGAACTCTGGTGTGATTCTCCTTATAGACTGAGTTCTGGAACTGACCTGAGAGAAGTATTGCCAAGAATTGTGTTGGGATTTTAGGAGGCCAGGCATGAAGTTGCCTTTGGAACCTGAGATCTAGGCACAGGTTGGCTTTCCACAGAACACTGCGAATCTCATCCAGGATATTACATGATTTTATTCTGAAAGACTTGGCATGCATTATAGAGATTCAAAACCCACATGGACCTCGCTTTATAGACCTCAATTGGCCTCGCTTCATGTGACTTTTTGGCCACTCATTGGGTAGCCTTGCTTGTGAGAGTACTCCAGAGCTTTGCCTGAAATTAGTTTCCTAACCCTTTAAGGGTTGCTGAATGAATTGAAACCCACAGTGCCTCCAACTTCATCCATGAAAAATTGCTAGATAATTACCATGAAATTTTTAAAATTCCCATGACCAGATGTCACTGGAGAACCTTTGATGTCCTGTTGATGATCATGAATATACCAGACAGGGCCTTGATTGACTGGGTTTCATGAAAATGGTGTAGAACAGAGATGCTAGTAAGTAGGAGCCTGGTGAGTAGTGGGCCTAGAGAAGTGTTATGCAAGTGAGTGATAAAACATCTGTGGTGGGGCCATGTGGATCTTGCATTGGCTTCCAAATGGCTTGAGACTGACATGGTGCAGCCATCAGACCCATATACGTAGAGGCATATTTTTATATGGAGAGGTTTTAGGGCAATGTTCAGAATCATGTTGCTATTGTCAAGGGGGCAAGCTACGTGGGATAGACCCTGGTTGGTGCATTCTCCTGGAGACCATGCCCACCACAGCTGACAGAACTCCCTTCAGCACTGTCTCCCATTTGAACTCATTGTATTTCATGAAGCAAATACCAAACTCCCAGTGCAGCAGCAAAAAACACGACGATAATTGGAGGATGACCAAGTTGTGTCACAGTGCACACGGGGAGACACTTAGCCCTCAGTGGCCACAGTTTACCTACAAAGAGAGAATTCAGCACTGCTGCCTCATTTTTATTGGAAAATAAATAACCATGTCCTCCAGGTCACATAGAAGCAGATCGAGCTTTGATTGTCTCACTACAAATAAAGCTAAAGCTAATGAAAACAACATATATTTTAAGTGCCCAACCTCAAAGGCAGGTTCTCAAAAAGTCTTTAGGCCAGCAGAGCTCCATGTTTGTGGAGTGTTTACCCTGTCCCTTACTTTTGGAAACTCCTCTACCACCTCCAAAGATGTGAAATCTGGAGCATTTTCCATTCCTGATAGGTATTCACAGATTTTCTAACTCTTCTCCTCTAATTGTGTCTTACTTGGGGCGAAGGTAATGTCAAGGCATTGTTCTGGAGGAGAGTGGGAAGATTTTTCTGTAGCATATATTTGCATACACATTGGATTCAGTTTTTTATTTTCCATTCAAAATACTGAATCCCTGACTCTAACCCATACCCGACCAGACTCTGACTACTAATTCTAATATGATGGAGAAAACTAACCCAAACAGAATAGAAATACAAGCAGTTCAGAGTAGGCCTGGTGTATTGTTGGACTTGCCTTTTGCATGATACAGAGTTGGAGTCATGAATCTAGTCGATTTGTTGTTGAAATAGTTGTCCATGTATTTTTAAGGTTAACAAATATGTGAATTCCTGTCTCCCTTTCTCTGTATTCTTATATGCACATATAGATTCCTACCTGGTACCACACGTACATTCTTGTGAGGTGGCTGACTTGGCAGATACAAATTGTTAGAAGAGATCACTCCTACTAAACTTGTTGGAATTGGATATTCAACCTATGGGTGAGCTTGCTAGTTGAAGAGCATTATACATAAATCCATGTTCAGTAAAATTAATATTTTTAGATCTCTGCATGATGCATATTTTATAATGAATTTTGATTGACATATATTGCTACTTTTTTGTCTGTGTGTGTGTTTTGTATATATATATATATATATATATATACACTCTCCAGATTTTTCAAAATATGAAATATATGTGTCTTATATACACTACCTAAATTCATTCATGTTTATGTATGTGGATTTATAATCAACTATTCACAAGATTATTCTGAGAAATATTCATCCACCTGAAATTTGCCTAATGATCTCAAATGTCAATCCTATTTGTGACTACATATTTGTTTCTTCCTAAGATTATATATGTAAACTCAACCCTGTTCAAAATATCTAATCCTATCACTCACTTTATACTTTGCCTGTTTTCGTAATGTCTCTATTGATATCTGCTTTCCTACATATTTTCCCCAGTTCATCATTGTGACTGACTCTTCACCTGTGCTGACATTTACATTCACTCTCTAATCGAAACCCTATTGCTAAAGAACTTTTTTTTCCAATTCCTATACTCACCCTTATTCCTAAAAGTACTGACTATCTTCCTAATGCTATAGACTATCCCTTTTTGACTGGATGTTCTCTTCTACATTCAATCATCCAAGTAAATGTGGGGCAAGCTTCAGAGGAGGAGACAACCAACAGACTATCTCATGCAACATCAAAGGGTTTTTTTGGTGTCCAGCATGCTGGGGCTCAGAGATCACTTGAATCGAGCAGATAGCCCTGAGAATAGCTTAAGTAGAGCTTATATACTTTCCCTGGAGAGGGCAGGGAGGAAATTTTATTGATGGGTCAGGGCGAGTGGGTGGTTTGCGTGCAACTGGGTGAGGGAGTACATTCTGCAGTTGCGCAGTGGGGACAGAACATTCTGGGAACAAGATTTGCAAGCATTTCTCAAGATTTCAACAGTGTTTTGTTAAGCATACAGAAAAATAAGAAGTGACAAGTACCTATTTTATTAACTTTAATTCCCCACTTCTTCTTCTGGCTACTTTTAATCATAAAAATGATCATTGGAGGGTGTCACATTCTATGTCTGCTAGTGGGGTATTACCATAAGTTTAACTCGTCCAATTTGAGCCTGGAGAAAAGAAATTACACGGTTGAGCAAACAGGGTTTTATAGTTAGCAATAATATGAGGATTATTATTGGACCTGCCAGGTTGATAAAAACGTAGTTAACCAGGAGGAGTGTGTGAACCAAGACTCAAGCCACCCTTTTTGGGCCTCTCTCTCTTGTTGATGCTCTTCAAGGTGTCTTTTAAATTTACTCATATATTTTATTACAACTCCAGTATGGTCAGCATAAAAACAACATTCTTTCCTCAATGCATCACAAAGGCCCCCTTCTCTAATAAAGAGGAGGTCCAACCCTCAACTGTTCTGTAAAACAACTTCAGAGAGAGAGGTTAAAGATTCATGCAAAGCTCTGATGGGGGTTTCTAATATCTTAGTTTTGCTCTATTGCTGCTTCTAATTGGGTCATTTGTTGTGTCCCATGGACAATGGCAGTGGCTCCTGTGCCCACCCGTGCAGCAACTCCTATTCATAATAGGATGGCTAAAGTGAGCGATACATGTTCCCAGTGGAACCGGTTGTATGCCCCCCCCCATTTGATCTTCAAACGAACCTGCATCATGATAGAGCACTCTGGGAAACATCTGCACCATTTCAAAATTAATCCCATCTGTTGACCATTTCATGAAAACATAAACAATGTTTAAGTATATAGAATTATGCTGTTGTAGGGACAGACAAGGCAAGGCACCTAAGGCACTGAAGACAGGGAAACAGTCCTATTTTGTTGCAACCGGATTCAGAGGGCATTGCTTCTGTTGTAATCAATTAATCCCCTGAAACTCAAGTTTAGGTAGTTTCAGAATTTTGTACCCAGCATATAAGGATGGGGCTCAGAAGTTTACAGTCTGCAGAAGTTCAAAAAAGCAGTATTTGTTTCTGATTTTTCCTCTGTTCTGGGCAAGTTAAATTTTCAAGGACACATGGGAGGGGGAGAGCTTTTTATTCCCTTTCTTATTTTCCCCCTGCCAGCTGTTACAACGGAGCCCATTTGGTAATTTCTTTATCTTAGAAATGTAGCCATTTCTGTGAAGCCCCAGCTGAAGGCCAGAGGCCTTGTTCACATATTTTGTGAAAAACAAGTTAGGGGTTGTCTAGCTTAGAAGTACTGAGTTTTTTAACCAGTGGCCAAGTAGAACAGGGCAATACAAAAAGAGAAAGTTTATCTACATTGAACTCTTTATAGAAACTCTATGCTGAAAGTTCTAAATTCAGCCATGGTGAAGAGTTCTGGAGAAGGACATTTAAGACTTTTCTGTGGGCCTGGTACAGAGGGGGAATACGGGGAAGGTGGGGCTGAGAGAAGCTCTGAGGATCTGAGAATGAGGAAAAAGAGAGATGTAAAAAAATAATTGGAAAGGGGTTTGGGAATTTCCTAGCAACAAAACTTCAGCAGTAGAACAGGTAGAGCAGAGCAGAAAACGGGAGTGAGTATCCCAAAATTCTGTGAGGGACTTTAAATTTTAGTAACCTGTTTTCAGTGATGACAAAGCAACTTTAATGGCCATTTATATTACATCTTGGATAAGGGTCTGAGAGCTCTCCTCAGCTCGTTTGAGCTTTGGGTTAGCTGGAAAGAGGACCTGGTGGGACCCGGTGAGGGCACTGACAGGAGAAGAGAGGAATGAGTCGGTGGAGGGGTACCTCAGTACCTGCTACCTCACTAGTGGGCAATTGTCTGAGAACTGGTGGAGGTTTGGGTTTCTGATCTAGTAATTGGAGGGGAGAAATCAGGTTGCTGAGGTGGGAGTGACAGCAGAGAGTCTGGAGCAGAAGGCTGAGGATAAAAATCTATTGGAGAAGCATAGTTCAGGATGTGAGTGAAGGAGGGAAAAGGCTTCCACATAGGGGAATCTCCTTTCACCCTTTTGAGCACTTGCAGAAGTTAAAAAGGTCACGCAAAATTTGAGGATCTAGAGACCCCTCTGGGGGCCATCCTTTTTCTGTTTTCTACTTGGTAATATGGCCAATGCTGTGTACTGAATTTGATGAAGTATTGGGGTTCCATCAGGCAGCCCCTGTATGATCACATCTCCATGAAATACAGAAGAAGTCGGCTTTTCCCCCACACAGCCGTTACTGTTTGTGGCTTTGATAGTTTGCCGGGCAAACATAGTAATCTAGGCTAGCCAACCGCATCTGGCTCGCGTGTCCCTACATCCATAAAGTTTGTTTCCATTATCTATGGTACGGAAGGGATTTAATGGTATTTTAGTGGGATTTTCTTCATCAGGGATATCCCAATAAAAAAGACCTATGGCCAGCTGACAAATGTCTGGGTGGAGAGATGGCCACCAGGTCCCTAAGGGGGCTGTATGTGAGATAGATTATACTCTTTTCCAGTAGGATTTGTGATCAGCCATTGCTGCTTAACAGGCTGATGAGGGTTAGGACTACTTGTGGCCAAGGGGAGAGTATATAACCTTATCCACATGGCGAATACACAATTTGAAACTGTTACCAGTCTTTTCCAGTTTCCAGAAAGATTCTGGACAAGGAGCAGGCTTGAGATGAGAGGCATGGATCCAGGAAGTGATTCTGTATACCTTTACCACTGTAGGTGTTATAAGTAACACCTGGTATGGTCCTTTTCAGCAGGGTTCCAGGGATGACACCTGATGTCATCTTACATACATGAAGTCTCTTATTTGATATGGATGTGGAATCCCCTGGTACACAGTTTGGTAGGCAGTGGCCAGCTATTTTCACAGGTATCACTGAGTTCTTTCAAGAGCTTTAAGTCTGTCAACCAAGAGGGTGTGAAATGGATCCTTAGGTCTTACAGTTGGGCTTAGGACCCTTACTGGACGAGGGCCACCATAGAGAATTTCTCAGGGGGTAAGGCTACTCAAAGAAACAGAAGGATTTTTTCTTGCATGAAACATTGCATAAGTCAGGAGCATAGTCCAATCTTTTATGCTGGTCTCTAAGCTTAATTTCGTTAAGGTCTCTTTAATTGTTCTATTCATTCTTTCTACTTGTCCTGAACTCTGGGGTCTATAAGCACAATATAACTTCCAATTAATCCCCAGGTTCCTGGCTAACCCCTGACTTACCTGGGCCATGAACATCGGTCCATTATCAGATCCTATTACCGGCTTAGCTTCCTCCAATGGTAGAGAGGCTTAGTCAGAAGCAGGGGAATCACTTAGAGTGTGTTGTGTGTTAGGGGACGAGGGCAGTGGATAAGGAGGGGAAGAAGAGTCCAGTAGAGTCAAATCTTGTGACTCAGGGAGAACAGAGGGTGGAGGAGGTGGAAGAGGTGAGGGTTTGAGAGATCATGGGGGAAGGAGTATGAGCAGAGGCATGGGCAAGGAAAGGCTTCACCCATGGTGGAGGAGATTTGCAGAGGTTGGCAAAGTTAAGATATATGGCTGTTGATCAGGATGGCTATGTGGCCCTGGCTGAAAGACAATATCTCTGACTTTTTAAATTAGTGGGAAGTAGAAAGATATTTCTAGGGGCCATACGACTCCAAAATGGGCCATTCTGAGGCACAGAGAGTCTGCCAGGTCTAGCGTTTTACTAAAAAAAGAAAGATACTGAGCCCTTAAGCAGACTTTGGTTCAGTGATCAAGGGTCAGGGACAGAGCCATTGAAGTGCTCTGTCCCATAATGAAAGGTACACAAACAGTAAAAGCAAAGTCACATGACACAGATAAGACAAGACCATGAAGACAGGCAATGGACGTCCAACACTGAGACCAGGAATGCGTAGCCGGCAAAACCCGATAGGATGGCAATACCTAATCTAAAACAAAATATCACTGAGTCGATGAAGCAATTGTTCCTTGATTCTCCGAGTCCTCTGCGGGGTCCCCCATGGAGGTGCCCTATGTCTCTGTGACACGTCTCTCAGCCACCGTCGGAGAGACCCCAGGCTCTTCATCTCCAGCAATTTTGCCAAGCCCTAACATGACACCTGAAACCAGAAAGAGGCGCCTTACTTGCTCCGAGAGGAGCCCGTTGGGGGTCTCTCATCCGCCACTGCCAGAACTCGGTGGAACCTCAATATGTAAAGGTCAGGCGAGTGTCGGAGGAAGAGACTACCAAGAGACTGTCTCATGCAACAGCAAAGGGTTTTTTTTGGGTCCAGCTTGCTGGGGCTCACAGCTAACTTAAATAGATCAGAGAGCTCTGAGAACAGCTTATGCAGAGCTTACATACATTTCTTGGAGAGGGAAGGGAGGGAAGTTTACTGATGTGTAAGGGTGAGTGGGCGGTTCGCGTGACACCGAGTGAGGCAGTACATTCTGCAGTTTGGCAGTTGGGAACAGTACATTCTAGAACAAGATTAGCAAACATTTCTCAAGATTTCAACAGTGTTTTGTTAAGCATACAGAAAAACAGGAAATTACAAGTACCTATTTTATTAACCTTTCACTACCGACTATCCCTTTTTGACTGGATGTTCCTTCTACATTAATTCATGCAAGGTACAAGGACCTATGCCATTGTATATCGATTTATCTGAGACATCTCTGCAGAACGTAATTCAATGCTGCGTATCCCAATCAAGGGCCCAATGCCCTTCTGGCCTTCAAATCATACTTAGATTTCTTTTTTCATACATATATTACACCTATATATTCTTATACACATAGCAAGTTCCCAATACCATTATTCATCCAGCACAATGATTTCTAACCCAAATCAAACATGTTTTTAACCATAATCATACACTGTTCCTTCAATCTAACTTTATAGAAGAGCAGGGAAAGAGTTGATTTTACAATAAAGAAATGTAGGGAAACTTCCACCTGCTGAGAACCTCAAAGGCCCATGCAGAAATGATCCCTGGAGAAGATGTAGGCAGCTATGAAGGACCTGAGAAAGCAAAAGTCATCTTCCATGGCAAACAACCAGGTCAGGATAAAAGGTTGTGTCTGAATTAGATTCTCTTCTTAATGTAGAGAACATGGACCAAAACAGGCCTGTGTGGAGATCTATTCCTGGGTGCCTATGGTTGATATACCATTCTAACTTGTTGAAAGTGTCACAGGAAGTAGGGGCAGCCTCAATCTCATGGGACCCTTGGAAGCAACAGTTAAGACAAAGTGGTTGCCAAGACAGGGACCTCATTCAGTTCAGGAAGGAAATGACCTCACCTCACTTCCTTGGTGATGGAACTTTCTGAACTTTGGATCCAGGAAGCCAGGCACACAGAGCCAGTCCCAGTCCCCATCCCTGTGGTCTCACTTATTTGAATTTACCAAGGACAGTCAGTCTTTCTTGGTACCTTCAGACGTGAGAAGAACAAATGCCAGGAAAGCTCGGAAGCGTTGCTTTTCTTGAGAAAGCAGTTAGTGGCTCACCGTTGGCTCCTGAGAAGTTCACAGAGTTTGCCAAGGAGACCAGATCTGAGACAGGACAGGCTATTTTGGGGGAACATATTATGGCCTACAAGTCAGAGGACACTCCGGATAGTCAAAGACCTACTTGGGGGAAGAAGGTGCCTTTGTGGGTGTGGTTGTGGGTTTGTGGTTTTGTCTCATTCTCTGAGAATAGGAAGGAAAGTCAGTTTGTTTCGTTGGAAGTGGACTGTTTCTAGTAAGTCGTTTAACATGGCGAGTGTTTCTCTGTCTGTGTATCTCACTGTGTCCGTGGTTGTAGACATTAGAAAAGAGAATTCATGAATGGATGTGTCTTGTCGAGTAGAAAGCTTCTCAGCATTCATATTGCCCCATTTATGAATGGACTGTAGCTTGCCTTATTGATGTGCAACACCTGCTATCTTCCTAAGTTCCTGTTTTCTTCCTGAATTCCGGCCAATCTCAAGAATAGGCCTATGGTTTTGTGTCCAAGATCTTTACCACCTCAAAGCTCTGTGACATAACAATGTACTGGATAGCTGTAGGGAATGGGGAGCATCTCAGAAAACTCAGATATCAGTGTGACCAGGAAAGTCTCAGTGGAGAAACCCTGCTTTGGGCCTTTTACTTACCAATTGTTCTGTTGCCCTGAATGTCAGGAAGGTCTTTGCCTCTGGCCACCCCTTTTTGAAGCCTGAAGAAAACAGTTTTCAAAGGGAAATGATTGGGCATACCTGTGGCTCTTTTCTTAAGTGCTTTGAAAAGGGATGTGTATAAATCAGCCCCCTGGCCCTGTGTGTGGCTGTGACTTAGATTCTCAGCACCTGATGGATCTAAAGAAAGTTCCCATGTTTGCATCCAAATGAAAAATGGCCAAAAGAGCAGTCATTGGGATGAAGTCTCTTGACTTCCTCTGTAAGGTTCCTGAACTCCATCAAGTGAAAATAGGGATCCTTTTGGTCAAATGAGTTCTTCAAAACCTACAGAGGCTAGCCCATAGGTGTTTGGTTTTATCATGACTAAAATTCACATAAAGAATCTAAACCCCAAAGTCAGTAGGCCTCAAATTGGAGAATTGGAGCGGTATTAATGGCAGGCCTATTTGATCACTCCTGGTTCACAGGATGGGTGTCCAGGCCACCTTGACTTTAGGCAAATGAGGGTCAAAGGAGCTTATTTTGGACACTGTCTTGGTCTGCGCCCCTCATTTAAACATCCAGCCAAATTATGATGAGTGTCAATATGGAAGAAGATGAGGGCCATATGGGAGTGTTCTTGTTTTAATTGTGGTAATTTGTGTGGTAGTTGGAAGAGATGACTGGGATCACCTGGGCTTGAACTCTGGTGTGATTCCCCTTAAAGAATGAGTTCTGGATCTGACCTCAGAGAAGTATTGCCGTGAATTCTCTTGGGATTTTACTAGGCCACGCGTGAGAATCGCCTTTGGAAACTGAGATCTAGGCCCAGGATGGCTTTCCACGGAGCTCGGGGATTCTGAGCCAGGATATCACATGATTTACTTCTTGAAGACTTGGCAGCCCTAGTTGAGAGTCCAAACACATATGGACCTCACATTGTAGACCACAATGTGTCTGGATTCATGTGACCTTTTTGCCAGTCTTTTGGAAGGCTTTTCTGTGAGTGTTCTCCAGAGCTTTCATTGAAATGAGCTTCCTCACCATTTAATGGTTCCTGAATTAATTGAAACCCACAGTGCCTCTAACTTCATTTTTGAATATGACTAGATTAATACCATGAAATTTCTGAAATTCCCATGACCAGGTGGCACTGGATAAACTTTGGATTTCCTGTTGCTGATCATGAGTGTACCAAAGAGTGCCTTGATTGACTGGGTTTCGTGAAAATGGTGTAGAACAGAGATGCCAGTAATTTGGATCCTGCTGAGTACTGGGCGTAGAGAAGTGGACTGTAGGTGTGTAAATAAATATTTTTGGTAGGACCACCTGGATCTTCCATTGGCTTTGAAAGACTTGCGACTGACATGGTGCAGGCAGCAGACCTTTATATGTAAAGGCATCTTGTCATATGGAGAGGTTTCAGGGCAATGTTCAGAATCAGGTTGCTATAGTCAAGGGGAAAGCTATGTAGGATAGAAGCCTGGTTCGTACATTCTCTTCGCGACCCTGACCAACCACACATGACAGAACTCCTCCAGCATTTTTATCCCAGTTGAACTCCTTGTATTTCGTGAAGCAAGTACCAAACTCCCAGTGCAGCAGTAAGAAACACCCTGGAAAGTGGAGGATCACCAAATGGCTTCACAGTCCACATGGGAGACACTTCAGCCCAGTGGCCTCAGTTTACCTACAAAGAGAGAATTCAGCACCGCTGCCTCATGATCATTGGAAAATAAGAAACCATGTTCTCCAGGTAACATAGATGCAGACCCAGATTTCATGGTGTCACTACAAACGAAGCTAAATCTCCTGACAATTACATATATTTCTTGTTCCCAACCTCAGAGGAAGTTTCTCAAGAAGTCTTTAGGCCACCACAGCTCCATGTTTCTGGATTGTTTATCCTCTCCCTTACTTTTGGAAACTGTTCTACCACCTCCAGTGTTGTGAACTCCTGAGCATTTTCCATTCCACATAAATTCACAGATTTTCTAACTCCTCTCCTCTAATTGTGTCTTACTTTTAGCGATGGTTATGTCAAGGCATTGTTCTGGATGAGAGAGGGAAGATTTATGTGTATCACATTTTTGCATACACATTAGATTCATTTTCCTTTTTTCCATTTGAAATACTGAATCCCTGACACTAACCCATACCCTACTAGACTCTGACTACTAATCCTAATATCATGGAGAGAAAGAAACCTAACCGAATAGAAATACAGGCCTTTCATAGGAAGCATGGTGTATACTTCTATTTGCCTTCTGCATTATCAAGAGTATGTGTTTTAAAACTAGTCAACTTTTCATTGTAATATTTTTCCATGATTTTTTAAAATTATCACATATATAAATTCCTGTCTCCCTTTCTCTGTATCCTATTCAGCACATGTATTTTTTTATGCATATATATAATATCCTACCTGGTATCACACGGACATTCTTTTGAGCTCCCTGACTTTGGAATATAAAATTGTGAGAACAGATGACTCTCCCTAAATAATGATGGAACTGAAAATTCAACCTATGGGTGAGCTTCCTAGTGAAAAACACTATACATAAATCCATGTTCAGTAAAATGAATATTTTTGAATACGTGGATGAATTATATTTCATGATGAATTTCGATTGGCATATATATTGCTAAATATTAATGTGTGTGTGTGTGTGTGTATGTGTGCATGTGTGTGTGTGTGTGTGTGTGTTTGTGTATTTTTTTTAAATCTGGAAAAAATATATATGTATATATATATATATATATATATATATATATATATATATATATATTTTTTTTTTTTTTCCTCCAGATTTTAAAAAAAATATGAAAAATATGTGTCTTATTATACACTCCCTAAATTCATTTATATTCATGTATGTGGGTTCAAAATCCAATCTTTACAAGATTATTTTCAGCAATATTTATATTCCTGTAATACATTTTTGTTTCCTACTACTGAAAACTAAGTTCAGTAGGTGGTGCATACAAATCCTAATATTTCTACAGTACCTGACCCAGTTTAACATCAATGCAAGTATATTGCTATGGGACATGATGTGTATTTTGAAGTTCATTTTTATTCAACACTGGTATATTACTATTTTATCTGTTTATGGACATCATAGGATATATTTTTTCATCCACAACTTCACAAAATTATAGGCATTTGGTTCACATTCATTTACTTACTACTTAAGAACACATGTATTCCTCCATGTTTCTTTACTGGTCTTTTCACTAGACTTCTTTCTAAACACATTATTTTTTATTCCATAATCATTTTTGAAGCAATACTCACCCTTCACGATAAACCGTAACCCTAATATTACCATTACATATATAACTGGTTGGAATGATTGTATATATATCAATATAAGATTTCCAATATATTTTCAGATGCAAACTCAATCCATTATTTAAAGTTGGAACTAGTTATATACTTTATCACAATATGGTCTATTCATGCAACATCTCAATAATCATCAACACAAGGTACACCTATTTGTATCACCAGTACTAATTTATAAGTTTCCAGAATATTACTCCCCATAATGGTGGAAGAAATACTCATGTCACCTTATCAACATATACAATTTATCACGGTAGTATTATGGACACAAAATGCAAAGGTCACACATATGATTGTACCAAAGCCTAAATGGAAAGTGACCATGGATTACTAAAAACATCCATGTCCAGGGTGCCTAATGCTCTCAAATGTCAATCCTATTGATTACTACATATTTGTTTCTTCCTAAGATTATATATTCAACCTCAAGCCTGTTGAAAATGTCTAATCCTATCACTCACTTTATACTTTGCCTGATTTCCTAATCTTTCTATTGATATCTGCTTTCCTACATATTTTTCCCAGTTCATCATTGTGACTGTCTCTTCACATGTGCTGACATTTACATTCACTCTCTAACTGAAACCCTATTGCTAAAGAACTTTTGGTCCAACTCCTAGAGTCACTCTTCTTCCTAAACCTACTGACTATCTTCCTAATCCTACAGACTATCCCTTTTTGACTGGATGTTCTCTTCTACATTCAATCATCCGAGGTACACGGTCCTATGCCATTGTATATCGATTTATCTGAGACCTCGGTGCAGAACATAATTCAAGCTAAGTATACAAATCAAGGGTTCTGTTGCCCTGAATGTCAGGAAGGTCTTTGCCTCAGGCCACCCCTTTGTGAAGCCTGAAGAAAAAATTTTCAAATGGAAATAAATGGACATCACCTGTGGCTCTTTGCTTAATTGCTTTGGAAAGGGATTTGTCTGAATCTGCCTCTTGGCCCTGTGTGAGGCTGTGGCTTAGATTCTCAGCACCTAATGGATCTAAAGAAAGAACCCATGTGTGCATTCAAAACCAAAATGGCAAAAAGAGCAGTCATTGTGGATGAAGATTCTTGCCTTTCTCTGTTAGGTTCCTGACCCCCTTCAAGTGAGAATAGGGATCCTCTTTGTCAAATGAATTCTTCAATGCTCTGCAGATATGCTTGGGTTTTCTCATGACTCCAAATCACATAAAAAATCTATACCTGACATTCAGTAAGCCTCAAATTATAGAAACAGAGCGGATTTAATGGCAGGCCTTTTTGATCACTCCTGGTTCACAGGAAGGGTGTCCAGGCCACCCTGACTTTAGGGAAATTAGAGGCAAGGGAGCTTATTCTGGAAACTGTCTTTGGTTGCGACCCTCATGAAAACTTCCATCCAGAACTTTTGATGAGGGTCTTTATGGACGAAGATGAGGGCCATGTGGGAGTTTTTTTGTTCTAATTGTGGTCATTTGTGTGGGGGTTGGAAGAGATGACTTGGTCCACCTGGGCTTGAACTCTGGTGTGATTTCCCTTAGAGCCTGAGTTCTGGAACGTACCTCATAGAAGTATTGAAATGAATTGTGTTGGTTTTTAGGAGGCCACGCATGAATGTCACCCTTTGAAACTGAGATCTAGGCCCAAGGTGGCTTTCCACAGAGAATTGGGAATCTCAGCCAGGAAATCACATGATTTTATTCTGAAAGACTTTGCAGCCATTGTTGGCCCTCGGAAGCAAGAAGGAGTGGCCATACTCATATCGATTAAAATCAACTTAAACCTAAGTTAATCAAAAGTGATAAAGAAGGACACTATATACTGTTAAAAGGCACCATTAACCAACAAGACATAACAATTATCAATTTGTATGCATCAAACAATGGTGGTGCAAAGTCATAAAACAAACTCTCCTCAACTTCAAGAGTCATATGGGCTATAACACAATAATTACGGGTGACTTCAGCACACAACTCTCGCAATTGGACAGATCCTCTAGAGAAAATCTGAATTAAGAAACTATAGAACTTAATAGAACAATCAATAACCTAGACTTAACCAACATATATAGAATATATCAAACATCATAAAGTGGATACATGTTCTTCTCAGCAGCACATTGGTCCTACTCAAATATAGACCATATATTATGCCATATGGAAACTCTTAGTAAATATAAAAGTATGGAGATAATACCATGCACCATATCTGATCATAATGGAATGAAACTTGAAATTAATGATTGAAGAAGGAAGGAAAAATTCTACATCACATGGAAAATGAACAATATGTTACTGAATGATCAATGGGTTACAGAAGACATAAAGGAGGAGATAAAAAATTTCTTAGAGACAAATGACAATACAGACAAAACATACCGGATTCTATGGAAAACAATGAAAGCAGTTTTAAGAGGGAAATTCATTTCTTGGAATTCTTTCCTCAAAAAAAAAAAAGAAAAAAAACAACAAATAAATGATCTCACACTACATCTCAAAAACCTAGAAAAAAAAAGCAAAATAACAAATGTAGTAGAAGACAAGAAATAATTAAAATTAGAGGAGAAATCAACAAAATTGAAACAAAAAAAATTGAAAAAATAAAAGTTGGTTCTTTGAAAATAAATTAAATCGACAGGGCCTTAGCCATGCTAATGAAGAGAAGTAGAGAGAGAACTCAAATTACTAACATATGGGATAAAAAAGGCAACATCACAACAGACACTACAGAAATTCAGATGATAATTAGAAAGTATTTTGAAACCCCATATTCCAATAAAACAGAAGATAATGAAGATATTGATAAATTTCTTATGTCATATAATCTGCCAAGTTTGAGTCCGGAAGACTCACACAATTTAAATAGACCAATAACAAAGGAAGAAATAGAAGAAACCTTCAAAAGACTACCAACCAAAAAAAGCCCTGGACCAGATGGTTATACAGCAGAGTTCTACAAAACGTTCAAAGATGAATTAATACCAATACTTTTCAAGCTATTTCAAAAAATAGAAAAAGAAGGAGTTCTTCCAAATTCATTCTATGAGGCCAACATCACCCTGATCCCAACACCAGACAAAGACACTTCAAAGAAAGAAAACTACAGACCAATATCTCTAATAAACTTGGATGCAAAAATTCTCAATAAAATCCTGGCAAATAAAAAACAAAAGCATATAAAAAAATTGTGCTTCATGATCAAGAGGGATTCATCCCAGGGATGCAAGGCTGGTTCAATATACGGAAATCAATAAATGTAATCCATCACATCAATAGACTTAAAGAGAAGAACCATATGATCATCTCGATAGATGCAAAAAAAGCATTCTACAAAGCACAGCATCCCTTTTTCTTTAAAACTCTATAAAACACTAGGAATAACAGGAACTTACCTCAACATGGTAATAGCTATATATGCTAAACCTCAGGCTAGCATCATCCTAAATGGAGAAAAACTGAAGGCATTCCCTCTAAAATTTGCAACAAGACAGGGATGCCCTCTATCACCACTTCTATTTAATTTAGTTCTTGAAATACTATCCAGAGCAATGATACAGACAAAGGAAATTAAAGGCATAAAAATAGGAAAAGAAGAACTTAAATTATCGCTATTTGTGGATGACATGATAATATATTTAACAGACCCAAAAGGGTCTACAAAGAAACTGCTAGAGTTAATAAATGAATTCAGCAAATTGGCAGGATATAAAATCAACACGCATAAATCAAAGGCATTCTTGTATATCAGCAACAAAACTTCTGAAATGGAAATGAGGAAAACCACTCCATTTACAGTATACTCAAAGAAAATAAAAAACTTGGGAATCAACCTAACCAAAGAGGTGAAAGATTTATACAATGAAAACTACAGAACCCTAAAGAGAGAGGTAGAAGAAGATGTTAGAGGATGGAAAAATATGCCCTGTACATGGATAGGCAGAAATAACATCATCAAAATGGCGATATTACCCAAAGTTCTCTACAGGTTTAATGCAATGCCAATCAAAAACCCAATGGCATTTCTTGTAGAAATAGATAAAGTAATCATGAATTTCATATGGAACAACAAAAGACCCAGAATAGCGAAAGCAATTCTAAGCAGGAAGTGTGAATCCAGAGTTCAAACTGTACTACAAAGCAATAGTAACAAAAACAGTGTGGTACTGGTATCAAAACAGGCAGATGGACCAATGGTACAGAATAGAGGACACAGAGACATATCCACAAAATTACAACTTTCTTATATTTGAAAAGGGACCTAAAAGCATGCAATGTAAGAAGGATAGCATCTTCAACAAATGGTGCAGGGACAATTGGAAATTCATATGCAACAAAATGAAACGGAATCCCTTTCTCTCACAATGCATAAAAGTTAACTCAAAATGGATCAAGGAGCCAGATATAAAATCAGAGACACTGCGTCTGATAGAAGAAAAAGTTGGCTACGATGTACATACTGTGGGGTTGGGCTCCAAATTCCTTAATAGGACACCCATAGCCCAAGAGTTCATAAAAAGAATAAACAAATGGGACTTACTTAATCTAAAAAAGTTTTTTCTCAGCAAGAGAAACAATAAGAGAGTTAAATAGAGAGCCTACATCCTGGGAACAAATTTTTACCCCTTACACTTCAGATAGAGCCCTAATATCTAGAATATACAAAGAACTCAAAACAATTAAACAATGAGATAACAAATAACCCAATCAACAATGGGCCAAGGATCTTAACAGACACTTCACAGAGGAGGATATACAATCAATCAACAAGTACATGAAAAAATGCTCACCATCTGTAGCAGTCAGAGAAATGCAATCAAAACCACCCTAAGATACCATCTCACTCCAGTAAGATTGGCAGCCATTATGAAGTCGAACAACAATAAGTGTTGGTGAGGATGTGGGGTAAAGGGTACACTTGTACACTGCTTGTGGGCCTGCAAATTGGAGAGTCCAATATGGAAAGCAGTATGGAGATTCCTGGGAAAGCTGGGAATGGAACCACCATTTGAGATATCGCCCTTCTCAGACTCTTCCCTGAGGATCTTAATAGAGAGCAGTATAAGGATACTGCCACATCGATGATCATAGCGGCACAATTCACAATAACTAGACTGTGGAACCAAACTAGATGCCCTTCAATAGACGAATGGATAATAAAAATGTGGCATCTATACACAATGGAGTATTACACAGCACTGAAAATGACAAAATCATAGAATTTGCAGGGAAATGAATGGCATTAGAATAGATTATGCTAAGCGAAGCTATCCAATCCTTAAAAAACAAATGCCAAATGTTTCCTTTTATATAGAGAGAGCAAATAAGAAGAGAACAGGGAGGAAGAACATGAGAAAAATATTAAAACTAAACAGAGATGAGTGGGGGGAGAGAAAGGGAGAGAGAAGGAAAATTATATGGAAATGGTAGGAAACTACTCAATGTTACACAAAATTACATATAAGAGGTTGTGAGGCTAAAGAGGGGAAAACAAGGGAGAGAATTAAACAACAGCAGATGAGGTAGAGAGGGAAGATGGGAGGGGAGGGGGAATAGTAGGGGATAGGAAAGGTAGCAGAATTCAACAATAACTAGTATGCTATTATGTAAAAACGTGAGTGTGTAACTGATGTGATTCTGCGATTTGTATTTGGGGTAAAAATGGGAGTTCATAACCCAATTAAGTCAAATGTATGAAAGATGATATATCATGAGCTTTATAATGTTTTGAACAACCAAAAAAAAAGAATTGAATTTCCAATATTTGAGTCATATAACAACTTTATTTTTTAATAAAATTGTCTTTTATTTGTTATCTTACTTGCTGGTATCTGCCTTTCAGTTTTAAAAAACTATGTGCTTTAGCCATTCATCCATGTAGTATGTAACAGAAAATTTTGAGTGTCTCCATATAACCAGATTGGCAAGGCATCAAGGTTTCCTTCACAAACAAGGTGAAGGCTTTGCCATTAGAAATTTAATATTCTGCAAAACAATTTTTTTTAACTTTTCAATTAAATTTCCAAAAAAAATTAGAAAAAAAAAGAATCTAAACCCCACAGTAAGAAGGCCTCAAAGTGGAGAAGTGGAGCATTTACGGCAGGCCTATTTGATCACTGCTGGTTCACAGGAAGCGTGTTCAATCAACCCTGATGTTAGGCAAATGAGGGGCAAGGGAGCTTATTTTGGGCACTGGTTTGGATGTGCACCTCATGGAAAACTCCATCCAGAGGTTATGATGTGTGTTTATATGGAAAAAGATGAGGGCCATGTGGGAGTGTTTTGGTTTTAATTGTGGTCATTTGTGTGGTAGTTGGAAGAGATGACTGGGTCCACCTGGGCTTGAACTCTGGTGTGATTCCCCTTAGAGAATGAGATTTGGAACTGACTTCAGAGAAGTATTGCCATGAATGTTGTTGGGATTTCAGGAGGCCACGCATGAGAGTCGCCCTTGGAAACTGAGATCTTGGCCCAGAGAGGCTTTCCAGAGAGCACTGGGAATCTCAGCTAGGATATCACAGGTTTTATTCTGAAAGACCTGGCAGCCATCGTTGAGAGTCAAAACACACATGGACCTCACATTGGAGACCTCAATGGGCCTGGCTTCATGTGACAATTTGGCCACTCTTTGGGAAGCCTTGCCTGTGAGAGATCTCCAGATCCTTCATTAAAATGAGCTTCCTCAACATTTAATGGATCCTGAATGAATTGAAACCCACAGTACCAACAACTTCATATGTGAAAAATAGTTAGATAAATACCATGAATTTTTAGAAATTCTCATGACCAGGTGGCACTGGAGAACCTTTGGATGTCCTGTTGCTGATCATGAGTATACCAGACAGTGCCTTGATTGACTAGGTATCATGAAAATGGTGTAGAACAGAGATGCCAGTAAGTTGGAGCCTGATATGTAGTGGGCCTAGAGCAGTGGTGTGCAGGTGTGTGATAAAACATCTGTGGTGGGGCCTGTGGATCTGCCATTGACTTTCAAATGCCTTGACACAGACACGGTGCAGCCAGCAGACCCTTCTATATAAAGGCATCTTGTTATATGGAGATTTTTCACGGCAATGTTTAGAATCAGGTTGCTATGGTCAAGGGGCAAGCTATGTGGGATAGAAGCCTATTTGGTGCATTCCCATGCAGACACTGACCCACCACACGTGACAGAACTCCCTCCAGCACTGTGTCCCACTTGAACTCCTTGTATTTCGTGAAGCAAATACCAAACTCCCAGTGCAGCAGCAAGAAACACAATGAAAAGTCGAGGATGACCAAGTGGCTTCACAGTCCACATGGGGTGACACTTAGCCCCCGTGGCCACAATTTAGCTACAAAGAAAGAATTTAGCACTGCTGCCTCATGTTCATTGGAAAATAAGAAACCATGTCCTCCTGGTCACATAGATGCAGACCTAGCTTTGATGGTCTCACTACATCGGAAGTTAAAGCTCCTGAAAACAACATATATTTCAAGTGCCCAAGCTCAGAGGCAATTTCTCAAGAAGTGTTTAGGCCAGCAGATCTCCATGTTTGTGGAGTGTTTACCATGTCACTTACTTTTGGAAACTGCTCTATCAACTCCAAGGTTGTGAACTCCTGAGCATTTTCCATTCTAAATATATATTCACAGATTTTCTAACTCTTCTCCTCTAATTCTGACTTACTTGGGGCAAAGGGAATGTCAAGTCATTGTTCTGGATGAGAGAGGGAAGATTGTTTTGTAGCACATATTTGCATACACATTGGATTCATTTTCCAATTTTCTGTTTGAAATACTGAATCCCTGACACTAACCCATACCCTACTAAACTCTGACTACTAATTCTAATATAATGGAGAAAAATAACCCAAACAGAATAGAAATACAAGCATTTCAGAAGAAGCATGGTGTATAGTTGGAATTACCTTTTGCATGATATAAGGTAGGAGTTATAAATCTAGTCAATTATTTGTTGAAATAATTTTCCATGTGTTTTTAAAGTTAAGAAAAATGTGAATTCCTGTCTCCCTTTCTCTGTAGCCTATTAAGCAAATGTATTTTTATATGCACAAATAGAATCCTACCTGGTTTCACATATACATTCTTGTGAGGTGGCTGACTTGGCAGATACAAATTGTGAGAAGAGATCACTCCTCCTAAATGCTGTTTTAACTGAAAATTGAACCCATGGGTGAGCTTCCTAGATGAACAACACTATACACATATTCATGTTCAGTAAAATGAATATTTTGGGATATGCGGATGAGTTATTTTTCATGATGAATTTCAATTGGCATATATATTGCTACATTATAATGTGTGTGTTTGTGTGTCTATATATACATTATATATATTCTCCAGATTTAGCAAAATATGAAATATATGTGTCTTCTTATACACCGCCTGAATTCATTCATATTCATATATGTGGATTTATAATGAACTTTTAAAAAGTTTATTCTCAGAAATATACATCCACTGAAATAAATATTTGTTTCCTAGTACTGAAAACTAACTTCAGGGAAGGGTGCTTACAAATCCTAATATTTCTACAGTAACTGACCAAGTTTAACATCAATGCAAGTAGATTCCTATTGGATATGGTGTGTTTATTAAAGTTCATTTTAATCAAACCTGGTACGTTATTATTTCTTCAGTTTATAGACATCATAAATTATATCCTTTCATTCACAAGTTCACAAATTTATAAACATTTGGTTCACTTTCAATCACTTCCTCCTTCAGAACACTTATATTTCTCCATGTTTCTTGACTGGTCTTTTCACTAGACTTCTTTCTAAAGACATTATTTTCGATTCCATAATCATTTTTGAAGCAAAACTCACACACTATTTATGATAAACGGTAACCCTAATATAACCATTAGATATATAAGTGGTTGGAATGAATGTATGTATATCAATAAATGATTTCCTCTATTTTTTCAGATATCAATACAATCCATTATTTAAATTTGGAACCAGTCATATAATTTATTCACAGTATGGTCTATTAATGCATCATCTCTATATTCATCAACACAGGGTAAGCCGATTAGTATCCCCAGTACTAATTTATATCTTTTCAAAATATTTCCCCCAGAAATGGTGGAAGAAATACTCATGTCACCTGATCTTCATATACATATTAACACAGTAATATTCTGGACACAAAATGCGAAGGTCACCCTTATGATTGTACCAAAGCCTCAATGGAATGTGAACATGGATTACTAAATATATCCATGTCCAGGTTGCCTAATGCTCTCAAATGTCAATCTAATTGGTGACTACAAATTGGTTTCTTCTTAAGATTATGTATTCAACCTCAACCCTGTTGAAAATGTCTAATCCTATCACGTTATACTTTGCCTGATTTCCTAATGTCTCTATTGATGTCTGCTTTCCTACATATTTTCCCCAGTTCATCATTGTGCCTGACTCTTCACATATGGTGTCATTTATATTCACTCTCTAACCAAAACCCTATTGCTAAAGTACATTTGGTCCAAATCCTAGACTCACTCTTCCTTCTAAACCTACTGACTATCTTCCTAATCCTACACACAATCCCTTTTTGACTGGATGATCTCTTCTACATTTAATCATCTGAGGTACAGGGTCTTATGCCATTGTATATCAATTTAACTGAGACCTCGGTGCAAAACATAACTCAAGCTAAGGATCCCAATCAAGGGTCCAAATCCTTCTGGGCTTCAAATATTACCTAGATTTCTGTTTTCATACTTATGTTCTACCTCTATATTCTTATAAATATCGCTGGTTCCCAATACCATTATTCATCCAGCAGAATGATTTCCAACCCAAATCGAACATGCTATTAATCCTAACCATACAATGTTCTTTCAATCTCACTTTACAGAAGAGCAGGGACAAAGTTGGTATTACAATACAGGAAGTTAGGAGATCTTCCAACTGCTGAGTACCTCAAAATCCATGCAGAAATGATCCCTGGAGAAGATGCAGGCAGCTATGAAGGACCTGAAAGAACAAAAGTCATATTCCATGGCAAACAACATGGTCAGGATGAAAAGATGTGTCTGAGTCAGCCTCTCTATTCTTTATGTAGGGAAGATGGACCAAACCAGGCCTGTGTGGAGAGCTGTTCCCAGGTAACTATGGTTTCTATACCATTCTAACATGAGAAAGTATCACAGGAAGTAGGGCAGCCTCCATGTCAGGAGACAATAGGAAGAAACTGTTAGGACAAAGTGGTGGCCAAGACAGTGACCTCATTCATTTTCTGAAGGTAGTGACCTCACCTCACTTCCTTGGTGATGGAGCTCTCTGAATTTTGTGATCCAGGAAGCAAGGCACCCTGAGCCAGTCCCAGTCCCAGTCGCAGTGGGCTCATTTCTTTGGATTTTCCAGGAACAGAGTCAGTCTTTCTTGGTACCTACTGATGTAACGGTTGCCAAATACCAAGAAAGCTCTGAAGAGGGGTCTTTACTGAGAGGATAGGAATTGGCTCACCACTGCGTCCTTACAACTTCACAGATTTGACCAAGGAGACCAGATCTGAGACAGAAAGGCCATTTCTGGGGAGCATTGTATGTCCTACCAGTCAGAGGACATTCCAGATAGTCACAGACCTACTTGGAAGAAGGAGGTGCATTAGAGGGTGTTGGTTTGTGTTTGTGGTTTTTTCACATGATCTGAGAATAGGTAAAAAAGGAGGTTTGTTTGGTTTGGAGTGGACTGTTTCTAGTAAGTCATTTGACAAGGAGACTGTTTCTGTGTCTGTGTATCCCATTGTGTTTTTCTTTGTAGATATTAGAAAAGAAAATAGCTCATTGCGTGTGTCCTGTCTAGTAGAAAACTTCCCAGTATGCATCCTTCCCAATTAATGAATGGACTGAGGCTTGCCTCATCCATGGGCAACACCTGCTATCTACCTAAGTTCTCATTTTTTTCCTGAATTCTGGCCACTCTCAAGATTAGTATCATGTATTTTTGTACAAGATACGTACCACCTCCAAGCTCTGTGACATGGCCATGTACTGGATAGTTGAAGAGAATGGCGAGCATCTCAGAAAACTCACATATCAGAGTAACCAGGAAAGTCTCCTAGGAGAAACCCTGCTTGGGGGCTTTTGATTACCTATTGTTCTGTTGCTCTGAATGTCAGAAAGGTCTTTGCCTCAGGCCAAACCTTAGTGAAGCCTGAAGAAAAGAGTTTTCAAATGGAAATGAATGGGAATCACCTGTGGCTTTTTACTTTATTGCTTTGGAAAAAGATTTGTCTGAATCAGCCTCTTGGCCCTGTGTGAGCCTGTGGTTTAGATTTTCAGCACCTGATGGGTCTAGAGAAAGATCCCATGTGGGCATTCAAAACCAAAATGGGAAAAAAGATCAGTCATTTTGTATGAAGCCTCTCGCCTTCCTCTGTAATATTTCTGACCTCCATCAAGTGAGAATAGGGATCATTTGTGTCAAATGAGTTCTTCAAAGCCCTGCAGAGGCTGGACAATAGGTGCTTGCGTTTTCTCATGACTCCAATTCACACAAAGAATCTATACCCCACAGTCAGTAGGCCTCAAATTTGAGAAGTGGAGCAGTATTAACAGCAGTCCTATATGTTCACTTCTGTTTCACAGGAAGGTTGTCCAGGCCACCCTGACTTTAGGCAAATGAGGGGCAAGGGAGATTATTTTTGACACTGTCTTGGGCTGTGCCCCTGATGGAAACCTCCAGCTAGAGTTTATGATTAGTGTCTATATAAAAGAAGAAGAGGTCCCTGTGGGAGTGTTTTGGTTTTAATTGTCATCATTTGTGTGGCAATTGGAAGAGATGCCTGGGTCCACCTGGGCTTGAACTCTGTTGTGATTCCCCTTAGAGACTGAGTTGTGGAACTGAACTCAGAGAAGTATTGCCATGAATTGTGTTGGGATTTTTGGAGGCCACGCATGAGATTCGCCATTGGAAACTGAGATCTAGGCCCAGGGTGACTTTCCACAGAGCACTGGGAATCTCAGCCAGGATATCACAAGATTTTGTTTTGAAAGATTGTCAGCCATAGTTGAGAGTCAAAACACACATGGAATTCACATTGTAGACCTCAATGGGCCTGGCTTCATGTGACCTTTTGCCCACTCTTTGGGAAGCCTTGCCTGTGAAAGTTCTCCAGAGCTTTCATTGAAATGAGATTCCTCACCTTTTAATGGTTCCTGTATAAATTAAATCCCACAGTGCCTCCAACTTCATTATTGAAAAATATCTAGATAAATACCATGAATTTTTTGAAATTACTATGACCAGGTTGCACTGGAGAACTTCTGAATGTCCTGTTCCTGATCATGATTGTACCAGACAGTGCCTTGATTTACTGGGTTTCATGAAAAAAGTGTAGAACATAGATGCCAGAAAGTTGGAGCCTGCAGACTAGTGGGCCTAGAGCAGAGGAGTGTAGGTGTGTGAAAAAAACATTTGTGGTGGGGCCACGTGGATCTGCCATTGGCTTAGAAAGACTTGTGACTGACATGGTACAGCCAGCAGACCCTTCTATGTAAGGGCATCTTGTTATATGGAGAGGATTCCTGCCAAAGGTCAGAATCAGGTTGCTATTGTCAAGTTGAAAAGCTATGTGGGATTGAAGCCTCACTGGTGCATTTTACTAACCCACCACACGTGAGAGTACATCCTCCAGAACTGTGTCCCAGTAGAACTCCTTGTATTTCGTGAAGCCAATACCAAACTCACAGTGCAGCAGTAAAAAACACCACGAAAGTGGATAATGACCAAATGGCTCTACAGACAACACAGTTAGATACTTAGACCCCAGTGGCCTAAGTTTACCTACAAAGAGAGAATTCAGCACTGCTGCCTCATGTTCACTAGAAAACAAAAAACCATGTCATCCAGGTCACATAGATGGAGACCCAGAATTGATGGTCTCACTACAAAGGAAGCTAAAACTCCTGACAACAATATATATTTTAACTGCCCGACCTCAGAGGCAGTTTCTCAAAAAGTCATTGGGCCAGCAGAGCTCCATGTTTGTGGAGTGTTTACCCTCTCCCTTTTTGTAACCCGTTCTACCTTCTACAAGTTTGTGAACTCCTGAGCATTTTTCTTTCCACATATGTATTCACAGATTTTCTAACTTTTCTCCACTAATTGTGTCTTATTTGGGGCGAAGGTAATGTCAAAGCATTGTTCTGGATGAGAGTGGGATGATTTTTGTGTAGCACATATTTGCATACACATTAGATTCATTTTCATATTTTCCATTTGAAATACTGAATCCCTGACACTAACCCATACCCTACTAGACTCTGACTACTAATCCAAATATGATGGAGAAAAAGAAACTTAACAGAATAGAAATACAGGCCTTTCATAGGAGGCATGGTGTATACTTGGACTTGCCTTTGGCTTTATCAACGGTATGTGTTATAAATATAGTCAACTTTTCATTGTAATACTTCTCCATGAGTTTTTAAAATTAACACATATGTAAATTTCTGTCTCCCTTTCTCTGTAGCCTATTCATCACATGTATTTTTTAATGCATCTTTAGAATTCTACCTGGTATCACATGTACATTCTTGTGAGCTTGATTATTTTGGAAGATACAAATTGTGAGAAGAGATCACTCCCTCTAAATACTGATGGAACTGGAAATTCAACCTATGGGTGAATTTCCTAGATGAACAATATTATGCATAAATAAATGTTCAGTAAAATGAATATTTTTGGATACGTGAATGATATCTATTTTATTATGATTTTCAAATGGCATATATATTGCTACATTTTAATGTCTGTGTATGTGAGTATCTATCTATCTATCTATCTATCTATCTATCTATATAGATATAGATATCTACTCTTTAGATTTTCCAAAATATGAAATATATGTGTCTTATTATACACTTTCTAAATTTACTCATGTGTGTGTATGTGGATTTATAATAAAATTTTCACAAAATAATTCTTAGAAATATTCATCCACCTTAAATACATATTTATTTCCTAGTACTGAAAACTAAATTCAGTGAATGGTGCATACAAATCGTAATATTTCCACAGTGACTGACCCAGTTTCACATCAATGCAAGTAGACACCTATGGGACCATGATGTGTATTTTGAAGTTCATTTTTATTCAACACTGATACATTACTATTTCTGCAGTTTATGGACATAATAGGATATATTCTTTCATCCACAATTTCACAAATTTATAGGCATTTAGTTCACTTTCAATCACTTCCTACTTCAGAACACATGTATTCCTCCATGTTTCTTGACTGTTCTTTTAATGAGATTCTTTCCAAACACATTATTTTTGATTTCCATAATCATTTTTGAAGCAAAACTCAGACACTCTTCATGATAAACCATAATGCTAATATTACCATTAGATGTATAACTGGTTAGAATGAATTTATGTATATCAATATAAGATTTCCTATATATTTACAGATATCAATTCAATCCATTATTTAAAGTTTGAACCAGTTATATTATTTATTCACAGTATGGTCTATTAAGGCATCATCTCTATATTCATAGACCGATGGTATACCTATTTGTATCCCAAATACTAATTTATAAGTCTTTAAAATATTGCTTTAAGAATATTGGAAGAAATACTCTAGCCACCTGATATATATATACATTTCATCACAGTAATATTCCTCACACAAAATGCAACGGACACACTTATGATTGTACCAAAGCCTATATTGAAAGTGAGCATGTATTACTAACAACATCCATGTCCTGATTAACTAATGATCTCAAATATCATTCCTATTGGTGAGTACATATTTGTTTCTTCCTAAGATTAAATATTGAAACTGAACCCTGTTAAAAATGCCTCATCCTATCACTCACTTTGTACTTTGCCTGATTTCCTAATGTCTCTATTGATATCTGATTTCCTACACATTTTCCCCAGTTCATCACTGTGACTGACTCTTGAAATATGCTGACATTTACATTCACTCTCCAACAAAACCCCTATATCTAAAGAACTTTTGGTCCAACTCCTAGACTCACTGAAATGGGTTCTTCAAAGCCCTGCAGAGGGTAGCCCATAGGTGCTTGGGTTTTCTCATGACCCCAATTCACATAAAGAATCTATGCCCCACAGAGAGTAGGCCTCAAATTGGAGAAGTAGAGCAGTATTAATGGCAGGCCTATTTGATCACACCTGATTCACAGGAAGGGTTTCCAGGCCACCCTGAATTTAGGCAAATAAGGGGCAAATGAGCTTATTTTGGACACTGTCTTAGGCTGTGCCCCTCATGGAAACCTCCAGCAAGAAGTTATGATGAGAGTTTATATTGAAGAAGATGAGGGCCATGTGGGAGTGTTTTGGTTTAGTTGTGGTCATTTGTGTGGTAGTTGGAAGAGATGACTGGGTCCACATGGGCTTGAACTCTGGAGTGATTCCCCTTAGAGACTGAGTTCTGGAAATGAACTCAGAGAAGTATTGACATGAATTGTGTTGGGATTTTAGGAGGCCACACATGAGAGTTGCCCTTGGAGACTGAGATCTAGGCCCAGGATAGCTTTCCAAAGAGCACTGGGAATCTCAGCCAGGATATCACATGACTTTATTCAGAAAGACGTGGCAGCCATTGTTGAGAGTCAAAACACACATGGACCTCAATTGTAGACCTCAATGGGCCTGGCTTAATGTGACCTTTTGGCCACTCTTTGGGAAGCCTTGCCTCTGAGAGTTCTCCTGAGCTTTAATTGAAATAATCTTCCTCACCATTTCATGGTTCCTGAATAAATTGAAAGCCACAGTGCCTCTAAATTCATCCTTGAAAATTGGCTATATAAATACCATGAATTTTTTAAATTCCCATGAACAGGTGGCACTGGAGAACCTTTGGATATCTGTTGCTGATCACGAGTGTACCAGACATTGCATTGATTGACTGGGTTTCATGAAAATGGTGAGAAGAGAGATGCCAGAAAGTTGGAGCCTGCTGACTAGTGGGCCCAGAGCAGTGGTGGGCAGGTGTATGATAAAACATCTGTCGTGGGGACACGTGGTTCTGCCATTGGTTTCCGAATGATTTGTGACTGACATGGTGCAGCCAGCAGAACCTTACAAGTAAAGGGACCTTGTTATATGGAGAGGTTTCAGGGCAATGTTCAGAATCAGGTTGCTATGGACATGGGTGCAAGCTTTTTGGGATAGAAGCCTGGTTGGTGCATTCTCCTGCAGACCCTCATCCACTACACGTGAGAGTACTCCCTCTAGCACTGTGTCCCAGTTTTTCTCCTTGTATTACGTGAAGCCAATACCAAACTCCCAGTGCAGCAGTAAGAAACACCACGAAAAGTGGAGTATGACCAAATGGCTTCACAGATCACATGGTTAGACACTTAGACCCCAGTGTCCTCAGTTTACTAACAAAGGGAAAATTCAGAACTTCTGCCTCATGTTCAATAGCATATAAGGAACCATGTCATCCAGGTCACATAGATGCCGACCCAGGTTTGATGGTCTCAATACAAAGGAAGCTAAAGCTCCTGACAACAACAAATTTTTCAAGGGCCCAAACTCAGAGGCAGTTTCTCAACAACTCATTAGGCCACCAGAGTTCCATGTTTGTGGAGTGTTTACCCTGTACCTTACTTTTGGAAATTCCACTACCACCTCCAAGGTTGTGAACTCCTGAGCATTTTCTTTTCCAGATATATATTCACAGACTTTCAAACTCTTCTCCACTAATTGTGTATTACTTGTGGCGAAGGAAATATCAAGGCATTGTTTTGGAGGACAGTGGGAAGATTTTTGTCTAGCAAATATTTGCATACACATTAGATTCATTTTCCTATTTTCCATTAGAAATACTGAATCCCTGTCACTAACCCATACCCTACTAGACTCTGACTACTAATCTTAATATGATGTAGAAAAAGAAACCTAACAGAATAGAAATACAGGCCGTTCATAGGAGGCATGGTGTATACTAGGACTTGCCTTCTGCTTTATCAAGTGAATGTGTTATAAATCTAGTCAACTTTTCATTGTAATACTTCTCCATGAGTTTTTAAAGTTAACACATATGTACATTTCTGTCTCCCTTTCTCTGTACCCTATTCATCTCATGAAATTTATTACGCATATTTAGTATCCTACCTGGTATCACACGTACATTCTTGTGAGCTTGCTGTTTTAGGAAGATACAAATTGTGAGAAGAGATCACTCCCCCTAAATACTGATGGAACTGAAAATTCAACATATGGGTAAATTTCCTAGATGAACAGCATTATACATAAATCCATGCTCAGTAAAAAGAATAGTTTTGGATATGAGGATGATATATATTTCATGATGAATTTTGATTGGCATACATATTACTACATTTTAATGTCTGTGTTTGTATCTTTATATATATATATATATTTTTTTTTTCTCCAGATTATTCAAAATATGAAATATATGTGTCTTATTTTACACTCACTAATTTAACTCATGTTCCTATATGTGGATTTATAATCAAATTTTCACAAAATTATTCTCAGAAATATTCATCCACATGAAATACATATTTATTTCCCAGTACTGAAAACTAACTTCGCTGAAAGGTGCTTACAAATCCTAATATTTGTACAGTAACTGACCCAGTTTAACATCAATGCAAGTAAAATCCTATGGGACATGATGTGTATTTTGAAGTTCATTTTTATTCAACACTGGTACATTACTATTTCTTCAGTTTATGGACATTATAAGATAATACTTTTCATCCACAAGTTAACAAATCTGTACGCATTTGGTTCACTTGCAATTACTTCCTGCTTCAGAATATATGTATTCCTCCATGTTTCTTGACTGTACTTTTCATGAGATTATTTCCAAACACATTATTTTCGATTTCCATAATCATTTTTGAAGCAAAACTCCCACACTCTTCATGATAAACCATAATGCTAAAATTACCATTAGATGTATAACTGGTTAGAATGAACTTATGTATATCAATATAAGATTTCTTATATATTTTCAGATATCAATTCAATCCATTATTTAAAGTTTGATCAAGTTATATTATTTATTTACAGTATGGTCTATTAAGGCATCATCTTTATAATCATAGGCACAGGGTACACGTACTTGTGTCCCCAATACTAATTTATAAGTCTTAAAATGTTGCTTTCAGAAATGTTTGAAGAAATACTGTAGTCACCTGATATACATTTACATTTCATCACAGTAATATTCCTGACAAAAAATGCAACGGACACCCTTATGATTGTACCAAAGCCTAAATTTAATGTGAGCATGTATTACTAACAACATCCATGTCCTGATTAACTAATGATCTCAAATATCATTCCTATTGGTGACTACATATTTGTTTCTTCCTAAGATTATATATTCAAACTCAACCCTGTTAAAAACGTCTTATCCTATTACTCACTTTGTACTTTCCCTGATTTCCTAATGTCTCTATTGATATCTGCTTTCCTACACATTTTCCCCAGTTCATCACTGTGACTGACTCTTCACATATGCTGACATTTGCATTCACTCTCTAACCAAAACCCTATATCTAAATAACTTTTGGAACTATCCCTTTTTGTCTGGAGGATCTCTTCCTCATTCAGTCATCCAAGGTACAAGGTCCTATGCCATTGTATAACGATTTATTTGAGACAACTTTGCGGAAATAATTCAAAGCTAAGTATCCCAATCAAGGGCCCAGTGTTCATCTGGGTTTCAAATCTTTCCTAGATTTCTGTATTCATACTTATATTACACCTATATATGCTTGTAAATATCGGAGGTCCCCAATACCATTATTCATCTCGCAGAATGATTCCTAACCCAAATTGAACATGTTATTAACCCTAACCATGCACTGTTCCCTCAATTTAACTTTACAAAGACCAGGGACAGAGTTGGTGTTATAATACAGGTAGGTAGGGGATCTTCCACCTGTTGAGAACCTCAAGTTCCATGCAGAAATAAACCCTGAAGAAGATGTAGGCAGCTATGAAGGACCTGAGAGAGCAACAGTAATCTTCCTTGGTAAAATACCTGGTCAGGATGAAGCGATGTGTCTGAATAAGCCTCTCTTTTCTTAAAGTAGAGAAGATGGACCAAACCAGGTCTGTGTGGAGAGCTGTTAACATGTGCCTATGGTTGATATACCATTCTATCTTGTGAATGTGACACAGGAAGTAGGGGAAGCCTCTCTCTCGTGGGACCCTTGGAAGCAAATGTTAGGATAAAGTGGTTACCAAGGTAGTGACCTCATTCAGTTCCTGAAGGAAGTGACCTACCTCACTTCCTTGGTGATGGAACTCTCTGAACTTGGGATCCAGGAAGCCAGGCACTCAGAGCCAGTCCCAGTCCCAGTCCCAGTGGGTTCACTTGTTTGGATTTACCAAGGACAGAGTCAGTCTTTTTGGTACATACTGATGTGTGGATGGCTAAATGCCAGGAAAGCTCTGAAGAGGGGCCTTTCCTGAGAAAGCAGGTAGTGACTCACTGATTGATGCTGAAAACTTTACAGAGTTGGTAAAGGAGACCTGATCTGAGACAGGACAGTCCATTTCGAGGGAGCAGAGTAAGGCCCATCAGTCTGAGGACACTCTGGATAGTCACAGACCTACTTGGGGGAAGGAGGTGCCTTTGTGGGTGTGGGTGTGAATTTGTGTTTTTTTATCATGTTCTGAGAATAGGTAGGAAAGGCAGTATGTTTGGTTTGGAGTGGACTGTTTTTAGTAAGTCATTTGACAAGGCGAGTGTTTTTAGGTCTGTGTATCCCACTGTTTTCATGGTTGTAGACAACACCTACTTCTTTCCTTAGTTCCTGTTTTCTTCCTGAATTCTGGCCACTCTCCAGAATAGGCTCATGTTTTTTTGTCCAAGATATGGACCTCCGTCGAGTTCTGTGACATGGCCATGTACTGGATAGATGAAGGGAATTGGGAGCATCTCTGAAAACTCGGATATCAGTGTGACCAGTAAAGTCTCAGTAGAGAAACCCTGCTTTGTGCCTTTTGCTTACCTACTGTTCTGTTGACCTGAATGTCAGGAAGGTCTTTTCCTCAGGCCACCAGTTTGTGAAGCCTGAAGAAAAGTGCTTTCAATTGGAAATGAATGAGCATCACCTGTGGCTCTTTGCTTAATTGCTTTGGAAAGGGATGTGTCTGAATCATCCTTTCGGCTCTGAGAGAGGCTGTGGCTTTGATTATCAGCACCTGATGGATCTAAAGAAAGATCCCATGTGTGCATCCAAAACCAAAATGGCAAAAAGATCAGTCATTGTGGATGAAGTCTCTTGCTTCCTCTGTTAGGTTCCTGACCTCCATTAAGTAAGTATAGGGATCCTTTGAGACAAATGAGTTCTTCAAAGCCCTGCAGCAGTGCTTGGGTTCTCACATGACTCCAAATCACATAAAGAATCTATACCTCACAGTCAGTAGGCTTCAAAATGAAGAAACAGAGCAGTATTACTGGCAGGCCTATTTGATCAATCCTGGTTTACAGGAAGGGTGTCCAGGAAACCCTGACTTTAGGAAAATGAGGGGCAAGGGAACTTATTTTGGACACTGTCTTGGGCTGCGGCCCTTATGGAAACCTCCAGCCAGAGGTTATGATGAATGTCTACATGGAAGAATATGAGGGCCATGTGGGAGTATTTTGGTTTTAATAGAACATATTGTTAACCCTAACCATACACTGTTCCCTCAATCTAAGTGTTCAGAAAAGCAGGGAAAGATTTGGTCTTACAATACAGGAATGCAGGGGATCTTCCACCTGCTGAAAACTTCAAAGTTCCATGCAGAAATGAACCCTGGAGAAGATGTAGGCAGCTATGAAGGATCTGAGAGAGCAAAAGGCATCTTCCATGGCAAACAGCCTGGTCAGGATGAAGGGTTGTGTCTGAATCAGATTCTCTCTTCTTAATGTAGAGGAGAGGCCTGTGTGGAGAGCTGTTCAGAGGTGACTATTGTTTCTTTACCATTCTAACTTGTGAAAGTGTCACAGGAAGTAGGGACATCCTCCATGTTATGAGACCTTAGGAAGCAAATGTTAGGACAAGTTGGTTGCCAAGGCAGTGACCTCACTCAGTTACTAAAGGAAGTGACCTCACCTCACATCCTTGTTGATGGAACTCTCCAAATTTGGGTTCCAGGAATCTAGGCACCCAGGCCCAGTCCCAGCACCAGTTCCAGTGTTCTTACTTGTTTGGATTTTCCAAGGACAGAGTCAGTCTTTTGTGGTACCTACTTATGTGAGAATGGCCAAATTCCAGAAAAATTCTGAAGAGGGGCCCTTCCGGAGAAAACAGATAGAGGCTCACTGCTGGCTCCTGACAACTTCACAGAGTTGACCAAGGAGTCCAGATCTGAGACAGGACAGACCATTTCTGGGGAACATAGTATGGCCCTCCAGTCAGAGGACACTCTGGATAGTTCCAGACCCACTTGGGGGAAGGAGGTGCCTTTGTGGTTGTGGGTGTGGGTTTGTGGTTTTTTCTTTTGTTCTGAGAATAGTTAGGAAAGGGGGTGTGTTTGGTTTGAAGTGGACTGTTTCTAGTTAGTCCTTTGACAAGGTGAGTGTTTTTAGGTCTGTGTATCCCACTGTTTTCGTGGTTGTAGACATTAGAAAAGATAATGCCTCAATGGGTGTATCCTCTCAAGGAGAAAACTTCCCAGCATTCATCCGGCACAATTTATGAATGGAGTGTGGCTTGCCTTATCAATGGGCAACACCAACTATCTTCCTACGTTCCTGTTTTCTTCCTGAATTCTGGCCACTCTCCAGAATAGGCTCATGATTTTGTGTCAAATATATGTACCACTTCCAAGCTCTGTGACATGGCCATGTACTGGTAGCTGAAGGGAATGGCAAGCATCTCAGAAAACTCAGATATCAGTGTAGCCAGTAAAGTCTCAGTGGAGAAACCCTGCTTTGGGCCTTTTGATTACCTATTGTTATGTTGCCCTGAATATCAGGAAAGTCTTTGTCTCAGGCCACCCCTTTGTGAAGCCTGAAGAAAACAGTTTTCACATGGAAATGAATGGGCATTACCTTTGAGTTTACAATAAAACCTTCACAGATTTGGCTCTCATTAAGTTAAAAATAGTTTTAGATTGTATCTCAGTGTAAAAAGTAACATGGAACTGTACATATCTTATTGATAACAAGTCCAATTATAGAACACAAATGATATACATAACTCTCCAACACTCCAACATGTTTTTCTTTTAAGCCTAGAATTACCATACAACCTTAGAACACCAGCTTGATACAATGGTCTTTGCAAGCTTCTACCTTACAGACTTGTATACCTGGAAGATATGAACACATTAACACCACAATTACATTGATGTTTTTGTATTAAACAAGTTTAGATTTTAAAGAAATAACATGGCACAATTTAATAAAAACAGTACTTGTTTTACCAGCTGTTTAATTTTTTAAGATTACTTGCTCAAAACTTACACATATAACCAAGTTACACACACCTTTTTTTTATTATTTACTTAAACCCTTTTAATTACTTAATCATATAGACTCTCTTATCCAGAAACACGTTTTTCCTCTATTATATCTATATCTAGAACCTTTTAGTTTCTCTTTTCCATCTACTAACCTCTTTCTGTTCACATTTTAATACAATGCTTTTCAATTTCTGAATTTAAGCAGATTATTTTATAGACATCTACATTTTATTAGGGCCTTTTTGAAAACCTAGAAAACTTATTGGCCTAATTTTAAAGACATCTTTATTTTTATCTGTTTACCCAATTTGAATTAAAACATATGAATCACGTGAATCAAAGACATTTGGATACATTTTTAAATTTTTCATGAGCGCTCCTCATCTGTCAATTGTCATATCCCTGCATGATATATGGACATACACACATACAGACATACCAACATACAACACGTAACAAAAATGTAACACATAACACAATAGTAAAGGCCTTGTAGCTTTTTTCAGGTGAAATCTCCATTGCAATGCTGAAAACTCCAGAGTCGATCAAAAATAGAACTGATCAGAAAACATTAACCCATCAGCAGAATCAAGATCATGAGCTCAAAAAAAAAATTACAGAATCTAAGAAAAGCAAGAGTCCTAAAAATGATGACTGGCCAGTAATTAGTAAATACCATATTATATACTTTTTTGGTTAGGTCTAGTTTGAGTTCAGGTAAAAAGACACATTTACTTTTTTTATCTGTCTCCTGCTGAGTGCTGCAGGCTTCTTTTATTTGCATATCAAAGTAAGTCCTGGCTGAGGTCTGGAAAACTGGAAAGACTGGAATTCTGAGAAGAAACCTCACGCCTAAGGCATTTATCTTTAAGTCATAATTTCCAGGTTTGGATGTTGAAAATTTTGATGCAAGTTTAAGATGTAATTCTCAAAATTTTATTTCTTTAGATTTTTCTACACTAGAAAAACTTGCTCACACAAAACTGAAAATAGGATCATTTTTTGATAATATTAATGCCACCATCAGAAGAAGTTTCAATAGGATCATTAAGCCCCTTTCTTTGTTATGAAGTTTCTAATAGTATTAAGTTAAATTAAATTGGCTGAAAAATTTTTAAAAAGAACCACATGCTACCATGTGTATCCGAAATTAAGCTTTAAAAATTTCCAAGACTGTTGCTAATTAATGTCATTTCAATAAGCCAGACCAACGTTTTAATTTAGTACCATTTTTTAAAATCTTACACACTGATGGGAATAGATACCATATCATAATTTATTATCTCTTCCCAAGTTAATGCACTGATATATCTAGTGAAATTTTTTCAGGCTGTCTAGTTCAAAATTAAAACTCTTTATTTTTTTTTTACCCTAAGTATTTAAGTTTCCTAGCATGAACTACCTGAAATCAAACTAAACAATTGTTTAAACCCAACTTTTAACTGTAAGATAGTGCAATGCTTTAGAAACCCATTTAGATACCAGATGGTTAAAATAAAAAAAAATCATTTCTAGATACACATTCACCCTAGATCATCCCCAAGAAACAATCTATAATATCAACATATTAATGCATTCATTGTCCCTTTTGTTAAGTAAACAGAGGTGGAGAAATCCTTAAAGTGCACGTAAGGAATAAGGGAGTTCCCCACAGCAAAAAGGATCTGGCAGCTGCTGGGAGTCCCTTAGCCTCACCATTTACTTACAGGATTAGTTCCTCTGGTTTGCTTTGACCCCAGGCACCAGGCATATTCTATGTCTCCCAACTTTGCAGTAGTCAGCTCCCAAAAATTTCATTCTCTGCTTCAGTTGTTTTGAGTGCTAGGCTTCCCCAAGAGGGCAGAGTGGGGTTTATCTAAAGTCCCCTCTGGGGTGTCAAAATTTATGACTGAAGGCTTGGTTCCCATCCCAAAGCCAATTAATGCCAATTTAATAATGAGAACAGGGTTTTGAGAAAAGTTTAAGCGAGATATCAAAGTTCTTAGACCCCAGACATTTCCCTCTGCAGTGGGCATGCTCAATCCAACTACGGGAAGAAAAGAAATCACTGCTTCCGTAATGTTGCTTAACAAAGGGGAGTAAAGTTTATCAAAGTTCTTTAAAGCACAGCTAAGAGAGGTGAAAAGGTGAGAACAGAAAAACTGGCTGTTCTATTGACTTTTGGTCCCTCACAGGAGAAGCATTAGTTTAAAATTTAGCTAAAGTAACTTCCACATATGTAATGCAGGTTGGAACTCGGGACTCTGCATCGGACCAAACAATGCCATCACATTTAACAGAAACACAGATAAAATGACACACAAAGACCATCATGCAGCTCCCGTTTGTTCACAACCCCAAGATCTACAATCTTGTGACTCAGAGAGAATGGAGGGAAGAGGGGGAGGAGTAGAAGGTTTGAGTGATAGGATCCTGGGTGAAGGGGTCAGATTGGAGGCAGGGACCAGGAATGGCTTCAAGGAAAGAGGCATGGAATGGCTTTGTCCCATAATGAGAGTTTCTCAAACAGAGACAAGGACAATACAAACGTGACACAAACATGTACACACAGTTAACATTTAACACGAGTTCAGAAGTAAAGATTAGAACCTAGTAACTGTCAAAACCTGATGGGTTAGACCACAAAGACAGACAGTGAATTCAACCTGAGAGAAAAAAGTAGTCAGCAAGATATGATGGGTTGCCAGCAGAGTCACCTAATGTGGGCTCATTCGTCCCTCCTCACCTAATGAGAGCACATCCGTCACTCCCCGAGTCCTCCAAGGCATCCCTTGCAAGGACATGGGCTGTGGCTTTAGGACACGTTTGTCCACCACTGACAGGGGGAACTTACATTCTCCGCTGGAAGCCACTCTGCCAACCCAAACCAAAAACGGAAAAATGGAACCTGAACAAAAAGCTCTGAGTTATCACAAGGAAAAATGAAAAGAAGCGCCTTACTTACCTCCAGAGGGGTCTGTTGGTGTGTCCTTGTCCTATGCTGTGTGATTCCTGGCCAACGCACCAAATGTAAGGGTCCGGTGAACGTCGGAGGAAGAGACCACCAAGAGAACGCGGCTCATGCAACAGAAAAAGGCGTTCATTGAGGATCCAATCCAGCATGCTGGGGCTACGTGCTCACTCAAGAAGGGAGAGCAGCCCAGAGCCCCGAGCAGGGGTTGAGCAGTGCTTAAGTACACTTTTTGGGGAGGGCGGGACTTTACATATATCACAGTCTCCTTTAAGAAATCAACATACACCGCAGAAAAATCAAACAACAATTCCTAAACATGATTAGTTCATTCATTGGCAGGAACGGGTCAGGCGGGAGTGATAGGTGAGTTCTAAAGCGAGGTACACATTCAAACAGATTGGTTTAGGCCTTGCGATGCCTATGTGCCAGGCCACACAGGGTCCTAGGTTATTAAACAACCAGGCGGTCAGGGGGAATATTTACTGGGCAGTCCGGAATTGTACTACAAGCTACAGGAATTTCAGGTTTTGCATGTAGCATAGGAACTTAACAATACCTGGTCCTTTACATTTTAACTCAGGCCTTGCAGCTTAGAAACTTTACAAAACCCGGTCTTTTACACTTCAACTTTTACACTTTAATTTCAATTTATTTTACCCTTTCAGATCACTCCTGGTGCACAAGAAGGGTGTCCAAGCCACCCTGAATTTAGGCAAATGAGTGGCAAGGGAGCTTATTTGGGACACTGTCTTGGGCTGTGCCCCTCATGGAAACCTCCAGCCAGATGTTATGATGAGTGCCTTTATAGAAGAAGAGGAGGGCCATGTGAGAGTGTTTTGGTATTAATTGTGGTCATTTGTGTGACGGTTGGAAGAGATGACTGGGTCCACCTGGGCTTGAATTCTTGTGTGATTCCCCTTAGAGACTGACTTCTGGAACTGAACTCAAAGAAGTATTGCCATGAATTGTGGTGATATTTTAAGAGGTCAAGCATGAGAGTCGCCCTTGGAAACTAAGACCAAGGCCGAGGGTGGCTTTCCACAGAGCACTGGGAATTTCAGCAAAGATATCCCATGATTTTATTCTTAAAGACTTGGTAGCCATAGTTGAGAGTCAAAACACACATGGACCTCACATTGTAGACCTCAATGGGCCTGGCTATATCTAACCTTTTGGTCACTCTTTGGGAAGCCTTGCCTATGAGAGTTCTCCAGAGTTTCATTGAAATGAGTTTCCTCAACATTTAATGGTTCTTGAAACCCACAGTGCATACAAACACAATAGAAATACAAGCAGTTCAGAAGAGGCATGGTGTATAGTTGGACTTGCCTTTTGCATTATGTAGGGTAGGTGTTATAAATCTAGTTAATTTTTAATTGAAATAGTTCTCCTTGTGTTTTTAAAGTTAATAAATATGTGAATTCCTGTATCCTTTTCTCTGTAGCCTATTCATCACATGTATTTTTATATAAACATATTGAATCCTACCTGGTATCACATATACATTCTTGTGAGGTGGCTGACATGGCAGATACAAATTATGACAAGAGATCACTCCTCCTAAACGCTATTGGATCATAAAATTCAGCCTAAGGGTAACCTTTCTAGTTGAACAACATTATTCATAAATCCATGTTCAGTAAAATTAATATTTTTGGATCTGTGGATGATATATATTTCATCATGAATTTCAATTGGCATATATATTGCCACTTTATAATGTCTGTGTGTGTTTTGCTCTTTGCTTAATTGCTTTGGAAAGAGATGTGTCTGAATCAGCCTCTTGGCCCTGTGTGAGGCTGTGGCTTAGATTCTCAGCACCTGATGGATCTAAAGAAAGATCCCATGGGTGCATCCAAAACCAAAATGGCCAAAAGAGCAGTTATTGTGGATGAAGACTCTCACCTTCCTCTCTAATGGCCCTGACATCCATCCAGTGAAAATAGGGATCCTTTGGGTCAAATGAGTTCTTTAAAGCCCTGCAGAGTTTAGCCCATAGGTGCTTGGGTTTTCGCATGAATCCAATTTACATAAAGAATCTAAACCCCACAGTCATTTGGCCTCAAATTGAAGAAGATAAGGGGCATGTGGGAGCATTTTGTTTTGAATTGTGGTAATTTGTTTGGCGCTTGGAACAGATGACTGGGTCCACCTGGGCTTGAACTCTGGTATGATTCTCCTTAGAGACTGAATTCTGGAAGTGACATCAGAGAAGTATTGTCATGAATTGTGTTTGGATTTTACTAGGCCATGCAACCTAGATCTCAGGTATTAATTGTGGTGCAGGGAGATCTAGGTGCAGGGTGGCTTTGCCCAGAGCACTGGGAATCTCAGCCTGGATATCACATGATTTTATTCTGAAATTCTTTAAAGCCACAGTTGAGAGTCAAAACACACATGGACCTCACATTGTGGACCTCAATGGGCCTGACTTCATGTGACCTTTTGGCCACTCTTTGGGAAGACTTGCCTGTGAGTGTTCTCAAGATCTTTCATTGAAATGAGCTTCTTCAACATTTAATGGTTCCTGAATGAATTGAAACCCACAGAGCCTCCAACTTTATCCTCAAAAAATGGCTTGATAAATACCATGAAACTTTTGAAATTCCCATAACCAGGTGGCACTGGAAAACTTTTGGATGTCCTGCTGCTGATCATGAGTGTATCTCACAGTGCCTTGACTGACTGGGTTTCATGAAAATTGTGTAGAACAGTGATGCCAGTATGTTGGAGCCTGTTCATTAGTGGGACTAGAGCATAGGTGTGAAGGTGTGTGATAAAACATGTGTGTTGGGGCATGTGGATCTGCCATTGGCTTCCAATTGCCTTGTGACTGACAGGGTACAGCCAGCAGACCCTTATATGTAAAGGCATCTTGTTATATGGATAGGTTTCTGGGCAATGTTCAGAATCAGGTTGCTATGGACAAAGGGGCAACCTATGTGGGACAGAATCCTGGTTGGTACATTCTCATGCAGACTGTGTCCCTCCACACGTGACAGAACTCCCTCCAGCACTGTGTCCCAGTTGAACTCCTTGTATTTCATGAAGCAAATACCAAACTCCCAGTGCACCAAGGAGTAACACCACGAAAATTGGAGCATGACCAAATGGCTTCACAGTCAACCCGGGGAGACACTTACACCCCAGTGGCCATAGTTTAACTACAAAAAGAGTATTCAGCACTGCTGCCTCATTTTCATTGGAAAATTAGAAACAATGTCCTTCAGGTCACATATTTGCACACCCAGATTTGATGGTCACACAACAAAGGAAGCTAAAGCTCCTGACAACAACATGTATTTTAAGAGCCCAACCTCAGAGAGTTTCTCAAGAAGTCTTTACACAAGCAGAGCTCAATGTTTGTGGAGTGTTTACCCTGTCCCTTACTTTTGGAAACTCCTCTACCACCTACAAGTTTGTGAACTCCTGAGCATTTTTTATTCCTGATATGTATTTACAGATTTTCTAACTTTTCTCCTCTAATTGTATCTTACTTGGAACTAAGGTAATGTCAAGGCAATCTTCTGGATGAGAGTGTGAACATTTTTGTGTAGCACATATTTGCATACCAATTAGAGTCATTTTCCATATTTCCATTCGAAATACTGAATCCTTGACACTAACGCATACCCTAATAGACTCTGACTACTACTCCTAATATGATGGAGAAAAATAACACAAACAGAATAGGAATACAAGCAGTTCAGAGGAATCATAGTGTATAGTTGGACTTGTTTTTTGCATGATTAATTGTAGGTGTTATAAATCTAGTCAATTTTTAATTGAAATAGTTCTCCATGTGTTTTTAATGTTAACAAATATGTGAATACCTATCTCCCTTTCTCTGTAGCCTATTCAGCACATGTATTTTTAAATGCACATATGGAACACTACCTGGTATCACACCTACATTTTGTGAGGTGGCTAATTTGGCAAATACAATTTGTGAGAAGTGATCACTCCTGTTAAACTCTGTTGGAACTGAAAATTTAACCTAGGGGTGTGTTTCCTAGAAGAACAACATTATACATAAATACATGTTCTAAAAGAAATAATTTTGCATCTGTGGAGGATATATATTTCATGATAAATTTGATTGCTAATTTATTGTCTGTGTGTGTTTTTTTGTGTATATATATATATATATATATATATATATATATATATATATATATATATATAAATATACATACACTCTCCAGATTTTTCAAAATATGAAATATATGTTTCTTATATACACTCCCTAAATTCATTCATGTTCATGTATATGGATTTATAATCAACTTTTCACAAGATCATTCTCAGAAATATTCATCCACCTGAAATACATATTGTTTCCAGTACTGAAAACTAACTTCAGTTAATGTTGCATACAAATACTAATAATTCTACAGTAACTGACCCAGTTTAACATCAATGCAAGTACATTCCTATGTGACATGATGTGTATTTTGAAATTCATTTTAATTCAACACTGGTACATTACTATTTCTTCAATTTATGCACATCATAGGATATATATTTCATCCACAAGTTAGCAAACTTATAGGCATTTGTTTCACTTTCAAATGTGCTTCAGAACACATGGATTCTTCCAGGTTTCTTGACTGGTCTTATAATGAGACTTCTTTCGAAATATATTATTTTTGATTTTTTTTATCACTTTTGAAGCAAAACTGACACTCACTTCATGATAAACCATAACTATAATATCACCACTAGATGTATAACTGGTTGGAATGAATGATTTTATAACAATATAGTATTTTTTATATATTCTCTTATATCAGTTTATTCCATCATTTAAAGTGGAACCTTTTATATTATTTATTCACTATATTGTCTATTCATGCATTATCTCTATATTCATAGACACAGGGTACACCTCTTAGTACCCCCAATACTAATTTATTAGTCTTCTAAATATTGCTCCCAGAAATGGTGGAAGAAATACTCATGTCACCTGATCTACATATGCATGTTATCATAGTAATATTCTGGACACAAAATGCAAAAGTCACACGTATGATTGTACCAAAGCCTAAATGGAAACTGAACATGGATTACTAAAACATCCATATCCAGGTTGCCTAATGCTCTCAAATGTCAATCCTATTGGTGACCACATTTTTGTTTCTTCCTAAGATTATATATTCAACCTCAAAACTATTGGAAATGTCTAGTTTTTTCACTCACTTTATACTTTGCCTGATTTCCTAATGTCTCTATTGATATCTACTTTCCTACATATTTTTTCCAGTTCAACATTGTGACTGACCCTTCACATGTGCTGACATTGACATTCACTCTCTAACCGAAACCCTATTGCTAATGAACTTTGGTCCAAATCCTATACTCTATCTTCTTCCGAAACATACTGACTATCTTCCTGATCCTATCGACTATCCCTTTTTGAGTGGATGTACTCTACTACATTCAATCATCCGAGGTACAAGGTCCTATGCCATTGTATATCGATTTTTCTGAAACATGTATGCAGAACATAATTCAAAGCTACGTGTCCCAATCTATTGCCAAATGCACTTCTGAGCTTCAAATCTTACCTAGATTTCTGTTTTCATACTTATATTTAACCACTATATTTCTATATATTGCAGGTTCCCAATAACCTTATTCATCCCGCAGAATGATTCCTAACCCAAATCAAACGTGTTATTAACCCTAACCATACACTGTTGCCTCAATCTAACATTACAAAAGAGCAGGGACAGGGCTATTCTTTCAATTAGGGATGTAGGTTATCTTCCAACTGCTGAGAACCTCAAAGTTCGATGCAGAAATGATCCCTGGAGAAGATGTAGGCAGCTATGAAGGACCTGCATGAGCAAAAGCCATCTTCCATGGCAAACAACCTGGACAGGATGAAGGGATGTGTATGCATCAGACTCTCTCTTCTTAATGTAGAGAAGATGAACCTAACAAGGCCTGCGTGTAGAGCTGTTCCATGGTGTCTATTTTGATATACCATTCTAACTAGTCAAATTGTCACAGGAAGTAGGGGCACCCTCCAACTCATGGAACCATTGGAAGCAAGTCTTAGGACAAAGTTGTTGCCAAGGCAGTGACCTCATTCAGTTGCAAAGAAAGTGACATACCTCATTTCCTTGGTGAAGGAACTCTCTGAAATTGGGATGCAAGAAGCCAGGCACCAAGAGCCAGTCCCAGTCCCAGTCCCAGTGGGCTCACTTGTTTGGATTTACCAAGTACAGAGTCAGGCCTTCTTGGTACCTACTGATGTGAGGATGGCCAAATGCCAGTAGAGCTCTGAAGAGGGGCCTTTCTTGAGACAGCAGGTTGTGGCTAACAGCAGGCTCCTCGCAGAATAACAGAGTTGGCCAAGGAGACAAGATCTGAGACCAGACAGGCCATTTCGAGTGGAACATAGTATGGCCCACCAGTCAGAGGACACTCCAGATAGTTAAAGACCTATTTTTGGGAAGGAGGTGCCTTTTTGGTTGTGGGTGTGAGTTTGCGGTTTTGTTTCATGTTCTGAGAATAGGTAGGAAAGGTGGTTGGTTTGGTTTGGAGTCGACTGTTTCTAGTAAGTCTATAGACAAGGCGAGTGTTTCTATGTCTGTGTAGCCACTGTGTCCGTGGTTTTAGACATTAGAAACGAGAATGCATCAATGGAGGTGTCCTGTCTAGTAGAAAGCTTCACAGCATTCATCCTGCACAATTGATTAATGGACTGTTGCTTGCCTTATGGATGGGAAACACCTACTAACTTCCTACGTTGCTGTTTTCTTCCTGAATTCTGGCTACTCTCCAGAATAGTATCATGGTTTATTGTCCAAGATATGTACCACCTCCAAACTCTGTGACATGGCCATGTCCTTGATAGCTGAAGGGAATGGGAACATCTCAGAAAACTCAGATATCAGTGTGACCAGTAAAGTCTCAGTGGAGAAACCCTGCTTGGCTCCATTTGCTTATCTATGTTTCTGTTGCCTTGAATGTCAGGAAGGTCTTTGCCTCAGGCCACCCCTTTCTGAAGCGTGAAGAAACAGTTTTCAAATGGAAATGAATGGGCATCACCTGTGGCTCTTTGCTTAATTGCTCTGGAAAGGGATGTGTCTTAGTCAGACACTAGGCCCTGTTTGAGGCTGTGGCTAAGATTCTCAGCTCCTGATAGATCTAAAGAAGATCCCATGTGTGCATCCAAAACCAAAATGGCAAAAAATCTGTCATTGTGGATGAAGTCTCTTGCCTTCTTCTGTTTGGTTCCTGACCTCCATCAAGTGAGAATAGGGATCCTTTGGATCAAATGAGTTCTTCAAAGTCCTGCAGAACTGCTTGGGTTGTCTCATGATGCCAAATCACATAAAGAATCTATACCTGACAGTAAGTAGGCCTCAAATTGGAGAAGCAGAGCAGTATTTATGGCAGGCCGAGAGCAGTTGTGTGCAGGTGTGTGACAATACATCTGTGGTGGGGTCATGTGGATCTTACATTGGCTTCCAAATGGCTTGTGACTGACATGGTGCAGCTAGCAGAACTTTGTATGTAAAGGCATCATGTTACATGGAGAGTTTTCAGGGCAATGTTCAGAATCAAGTTCCTATGGTAAAGGGGGCAAGCAATGGGGGATAGAAGCCTGGTTGGTGCATTCTCCTGCAGACCCTGACACACCATACGTTACCGGACTCCCTCCAGCATTGTGTCCCAGTTTAACTCCTTGTATGTCATGAACCAAATACAAAACACCCACTGCAGCAGCAAGAAACACCACGAAAAGTGGAGGATGACCAAATGATTTCAAAGTCCAGACGGGGAGACACTTATCCCCCATTGGCCACAGTTTAGTTACAAAGAGTGAATTCAGCACTGCTGCCTCATGTTCATTGGACAATAAGAATTCATGTCCTCCAGGTCACAAAAATGCAGACCCAAGTTTGATGGTCTCACTACAAAGGAAGCTAAAGCTTCTGAAATCAACATATATTTCAAGTACCCAACCTCATTGTCAGTATCTCCAGAAGTGTTTAGGCCAGCAGAGATCCATGTTTGTGGAGTTTTACCCTGTCCCTAAGGTTTGGAAACGTCTCTTCCACCTCAAAGGTTGTGAACTACTGAGCATTTTCCATTCTACGTATGTATTCACAGATTTTCTAACTCTTCTCCTCTAATTGTTTCTTACATGGAGCGTGGTTATTTCAAGCCATTGTTCTGAATGAAAGTGGGAATTTTTTGTGTGTAGCACGTATTTGCATACACATTGGATTCATTTTCCAATTTTCCATTCGAAATACTGAATCCCTGACACGAACCCATACCCTACTAGACTCTGACTACTAATTCTAATATCATGCAGAAAAGTAACACAAACAGAATTGAAATACAAGCAGTTCAGAGGAGGCATGGTGTATAATTGATCTTGCCTTTTGCATGATAAATGTCAGGTGTTATAAATCCAGTCTATTTTTAATTGAAATAGATCTCCATGTGTTTTTAAAGTTAACAAATATGTGAATTCCTGTCTCCCTTTGTCTGTAGCCTATTCAGCACATGTATTTTTATATGCACATATCAAATCCTACCTGGTGTCACACCTACATTCTTGTGAGGTGACTGACTTGGGAGATACAATTTGTGAGAAGACATCACTCCTCCTAAACGCTGTTGGAACTGATAATTCAAATAATGGGTGAGCTTCCTAGTAGAAAAACATTATACATAAATCCCTGTTAAGAAAATTGAATATTTTTGGATCTGTGATTGATGTATATTTCATAGTGAATTTAGATTTGCATATATGTTGCTACATTTTAATATCTGTATGTGTCTGTGTGTGTATACACACACACACACACACACACACTCTCTCTCCAGATTTTTCAAAATATGAAATATATGTATCTTATTTACACTCCCTAAATTCATTTATGTTCAAGTATGTGGATTTATAATCAACTTTTCACAAGATTTTTCTCAGAAATATTTATCCACCTGAAATACATATTTGTTTCCTAGTACTGAAAACTAACTTCAGAGAATGGTACATACAAATCCTGTTGATAGCCACAGCCAAGGGTCTCCAGTAAATACCATATGTACTACTGCACAACCTAAGGCAGGCATGGTCCCTAAGCCACATGCTCGTTGTTTAAACAGAGAGGGGGAGATGTTGAGAGCCACAGCCAAAGGGGCCCCAGGAAACCTCCAGCTGCCAGCAAACTTCCAGCTGCCGGCTGATGATTGGCTCCACAGCGGCCCCAGCAACATCTAGCTGATTGGCTCCTCTGTGGTGATGCTCAATGGGATGTTTCCCTGCCCTTTCAGACAACGGAGCTGCTCATTGGTGGACTTTTTTGGCTCCGCCCATGTGACCCAGCCAATTGGCCTCAAAAGGAGGAGGCTTGTGGTTGAGGGAGAGGCTTGTGGGAAGACTGTGGTGGCAGTTGGGCTCTGAGGGTTTTTCCTGAGAAGCTGTTTTGTTTGGCTTGTGTGGTTCTAAAAATAAAGTTTGTTTCTTTTGACAATTGGCTCCTGAATTGTGCCCAGCCAGACTGATGATAATCATGTAAAATGTTGATTTTAAATCGCATACATGAACTTGAATGAATTTAGGGAGTGTATAATAAGACACATATATTTCATATTTTGGAAAATCTGGAAAATCTGGTATATATATATATATATATATATATATATATATATACACACACACACACACACACAACAGTAAAATGTAGCAATATATATGCCAATCGAAATTTATCATGAAATATATATCATCCACATATCTAAAAATATTCATTTTACTGAACATGGATTTATGTATGATGTTGTTCACTAGGAAGCTCACCCATAGTTTGAATTTTCAGTTCCATCAGTATTTAGGGGAAGTGATCTATTCTCATAATTTGTATATTCCAAAGTTAGTGAGATCACAAGAATTTACGTGTGTTACCAGGTAGGAGTCTATATATGCATGAAAATATACATGTTCTAAAGAGGCTACAGAGAAAAGGAGACAGGAATTTACATATGTGTTAACTTTGAAAACTCATGGAGAAATATTACAATGAAAAGTTGACTAGATTTATAACACATATCCTTGATAAAGGAAAAGGAAAATCCAAGTATACACCATGCCTCCTACAAAAGGCCTGTATTTCTATTCTGTTAGGTTTCTTTTTCTCCATCATTTTAGGATAGTAGTCATAGTCTAGTAGGGTATGGGTTAGTGTCAGAAATTCAGTATTGCAAATGGAAAATAGGATAATGTATCCAATGTGTATGCAAATATGTGCTACACAATAATCTTCCCACTCTCACCTAGAACAATGCCTTGACATTACCTTTGCCCCAAGTGAGACACAATTAGAGAAGAAGAGTTAGAAAATCTGTGAATACATATCTGGAATGGAAAATTCTCAGGAGTTCTCAACCTGGGAGCAGGTAGAGGAGTTTCCAGAAGTAAGGGATTGGGTAAACACTCCACAACCATGGAGCTCTGCTGGAAAAAAGACTTCTGGAGAATCTGCCTCTGAGGTGTGGCACTTGAAATATATATTGTTGTCAGGAGCTTTGTCTTCATTTGTAGTGAAACCATCAAAGCTGGGTCTGAATCTATGTGACTTGGAGAACATGGTTTCTTATTTTCCAATGAACCTGAGGCAGCAGTGCTGAATTCTCTCTTTGTAGGTAAACAGAGTCCAGTGGGCCAAAGTGTCTAACCATGTGGACTGTGAAGCCATTTAGTCATCCTCCAATTTTCATGGTGTTTCTTGGTGCTGAACTGGGAGTTTGGTATTTGCTTCAAGAAATACAAGGAGTTCAACTGGGACACAGTGTTGGAGGGAGTTCTGTGACATGTGCTGGGTCAGAGTCTCCAGGAGAACTCACTAACCCGGCTTCTATCCCACATAGCTTGCCCCCTTGACCATAGCAACCTGATTCTGAACATTTCCCTGAAACCTCTCCATATAACAAGATGCCTTTGCATATAAGGGTCTGCTGGGTGCACCATGTTAGCTAAAAGCCATTTGGAAGTCAATGGCAGATCCACATGGCACCACCATAAATATTTTATCACACACCTGCACACCACAACTCTGGGCCAACTACTCCACAGTCTCCATCTAACCGGCATCTCTGTTCTACACCACTTTCATTATACCCAATCAATCAAGGCACTGTCTGGTACACTAATGATCAGCAACAGGACATCAAAGGTTCTCCAGTGCCACCTCATCATGCGAATTTCAAAAATTTCATGGTATTTATCTAGCCATTTTACAAGGATGAAGTTGGAGGCATTGTGGGTTTCAATTCTTTCAGGAATCATTCAATGTTGAGGAAGCTCATTTCAATGAAAGTTCTGGAGAACTCTCACAGGCAAGGCTTTCCAAAGAGTGGCCAAATAGTCACATGAAGCCAGGCCAATTGAGGTCTACAATGTGAGGTCCATGTGTGTTTTGACTCTCAACTATGTCTGGCAAGTATTTCAAAATAACATCATATGATATTCTGTCTGAGATTCCCAGTGCTCTGTGGAAAGCCACCCCGGGCCTAGATCTCAGTTTCAAAGGGCGACTTTCATGGGTGGCCGCCTAAAATCCCAACACAAATCATGGCAATACTTCTCTGAGGTCAGTTCCAGAACTCAGTCTCTAAGAGGAATCACACCAGAGTTCAAGCCCTGGTGGACCCAGTCATCTTTTCCTACTGCCACATAAATGACCACAATGAAAACCAAAACACTCCCAAATGGCCCTCATCTTCTTCCATATAGACACTCATCATAACCTCTGGCTTGACGTTTCCTTGAGGGGCACAGCCCAAGACAGTGTCCAAAATAATCTCCCTTTCCTCTCATTTGCCTAAAGTCAGGGTGGCCTGGACACCCATTCTGTGAACCATGAGTGATCAAATAACCCTGACTTTAATACTGCTCTGCTTCTCCAATTTGAGGCCTACTGTCTGTGGAGTATAGATTCTTGATGTGAATTGGAGTAATGAAAAAACCCAATAACCCATTGGCTACACTCTGCAGGGTTTTGAAGAACTCATTTGACCCAATAAATCTCTATTCTCATTTTATGGAGGTCAGGAACCTTACAGAGGAAAGTGAGAGACTTCATCCTCAATGACTGCTTTTTGGGCCACTTTGGTTTTTGATGTGCCTTCTGGAATGTTACATATTTTTTTTTTTGGTTTTAGTGCCTTCTGGAATATTACATAATTTTTTTCTTTAGACATTATTGCCAGAGTTCCTATCTTCATCCCAGTGCAGGTGAAATCAAAGATAATACCAATCTACAGCTTCTGCAATAGCCATCCCTGTACTGCTTGCAGAACTTGCCTGGACACATTGTGAACTCACCTAAATGCATTGTGAACTATCTGTTGGTGCAGCGACTTGTGGTAGTGTTGGGGTATATTTGCTGATGATGTCATCGGTGGTACAATTTTTCCAAAAGGAGTCATCAATTGGCTTGGTGTATCTTCCTCCCTTCTGCGTGTCATGATCGTCCAGCTAAAATTTGGGGGGCCAACAGAGGTGAGGCAAAGAACCTCACCCACCCCCGCTGGTACAAAGACCTCTCCACATGTGTGGCTCTATACTGGACGGGTAGTCAGTGACGGGTAAGATCCAATTGCAATGGTACCAACTTAACGGGTAAAGACCATATGTACTATTGGACAACCTAAGGCAGGCACGGTCCCTAAGCCACATGCGTGTTGTTTAAACAGAGAGACGAAGATGTTGAGAGCCACAGCCGAAAAGGCCCCAGCAAAATTCCTGCTGCCAGCAAACTTCCAGCTGCCGGCTGATGATTGGCTCACAGCGGCCCCAGCAACACCTAGCTGATTGGCTCCTCTGCGGTGATGCTCAATGGGCTGTTTCCCTGCCCTTTCAGACCACAAAACTGCTCATTGGGGGACTTTTTTTGACTCCGCCCACATGACCCAGCCAATCGCCCTCAAGAGCAGGAGTATTGTGGGAGGCGGAGAGAGGCTCCTGTGGGAGGGAGAGGTTTTGGGAAGCCAGTGGTGGCAGTTGGGGCTCTGAAGGTTTTTTCCTGAGAGGCTGTTTTGTTTGGCATGTGTGGTTCTAAAAATAAAGTTAGTTTCTTTTGACAAGTGGCTGCTGATTGTGCCCAGCAAGACTGCGGCATTATCCTAATATTTCTACAATAACTGACCCAGTTTAACATCAATGCAAGTAGATTCCTGTGGGAGAGGACATGATGTGTATTTTGACGTTCATTTTTATGTAACAGTGGTACATTACTATTTCTTCAGTTTACGCACATCATAGTATATATATTTGATCCACAAGTTCACAAATTTATAGGCATTTGTTTCACTTTCAATCACTTTCTGCTTCAAAACACATGTATTCCTCCAGGTTTCTTGACTGGTCTTTTCATGAGACTTCTTTCCAAACACATTATTTCCGATTTCCATAATCACTTTTGAAGCAAAACTCACACATTCTTCATGAAAAACCATAATGCTGATATAACCATTAGATATATTACTGGTTGGAATGAAGGATTGTATATCAATGTAAGATTTTCTGTATATTTTCAGATATCAATTCAATCCATTATTTAAAGTTAGAACCAGTTATAATATTTCTTTACAGTATGGTCTATTCATGCATTATCTCTATAATTATAGACACAGTGTACACCATTTTTACCTCCAAAAATAATTGATACGTCTTCAAAATATTGCTCTCAGAAATGGTGGAAGAAATACTCATGTCACCTGATCTACATATACATTTTACCACAGTAATATTCTGCACACAGAAAGAAGAGGTCAAACTTATGTTTGTACCAAAGCCTAAATGAAAAGTGAGCATGGATTACGGAAAACATCCATGTCCATATTGCCTAATGCTCTCAAAAGTTCATCCTATTGGTGACTACATGTTTGTTTCTTCCTAAGATTATATATTCAAACTCAACCCTGTTGAAAATGTATAATTCTATCACTCACTTTATACTTTGCCTGATATCCTAATGTCAATTGATATCTGCATTCCTACTTTTTTCCCCAGTTCATCCTTTTGACAGACTCTCCACATGTGCTAACAATTACATTCACTCTCTATCCGAAACCCTATTGCTAAAGATCTTTTCATCCAAATCTTATACTCACTCTTCTTTCAAAACCTACCAACAATCTTACTAATCCTACAAATTATTTCTTTTTGACTGGATGTTCTCTTCAACATTCAATCAACCAAGGTACAAGGAATTATGCCATTGTATATTGATTTATCTGAGACATCTGTGCAGAATATAATTCAAAGCTAAGAATCCCAGCCAAGGGTCCAATGCAATTCTGGGCTTCAAATATTACCTAGATGTCTGTTTTCATACTTATATTTCACTTATATTCTTATAAATATCGCACATTCCCAATACCATAATTCATCCCGCAGAATGATTCCTAACCCAAATGGAACATGTTATTAACCCTGACCATACACTGTTCTCTCAATCTATCTTTACTGAAAAGCAGGGACAGAGTTGGTCTTTCAATACAGAAATTAGGGGATCTTCCACTTGCTGAGAACCTCCAAGGTCATTAAAGAAATGATCCCTGGATTAAATGTAGGCAGCTATGAATGACGTCAGAGAGCAAAAGTCATCTTCCATGACAAACAACCTGGTTAGCATGAAGGGATGTGTCTGAATCAACATTTCTTTTCTTAATGTATAGAAGATTGACCAAACCAGGCCTATCTGGAGAGCTTTTTTTGGGTGCCTATGGTTGATATACCATGCAAACTTGTGAAAGTTTCACTGGAAGAAGGGGCAGCCTCAAACTCATTGGACTTTGGAAGCAACTGTTAGGACAAATTGGTTGACAAGGCAGTAACCTAATTCAGTTCCTGAAGGAAGTGACCTACGTCACTTCCTTGGTGAAGGAATTCTCTGAATTTGGGATCCATGAAGACAGGTACCCAGAGCCAGTCTCAGTCCCAGTCCCAGTGGGCTCACTTGTTCAGTTTTACCAAGGACAGGGTCAGTCTTTCTTGGTACCTACCTATGTGAGGATGGCCAAAGGCCAGAAGAGCTCTGAAGAGGGACCTTTTCTGAGAAAGCAGGTAGTGGCTCACCGCTGGCTCCTGACAACTTCACAAAGTTGGCCAAAGAGACCAGATCTGAGTCAGGACAGGAGATTTCGGGAGAACATTTTATAGCCCACCAGTCAGAGGACACTCTGGATAGTCACAGACCTACTTGGGGGAAGGAGGTGCCTTTGTGGGAGTGGTTGTGGTTTTGTGGTTTTGTCACATGTTCTGAGAATAGGTAGGAAATGTGGTTTGTTTGGTTTGGATTGGACTGTTTCTAGTAAGTCGTTTGACATGTAAGTGTTTCTATGTCTGTGTATCCCACTGTGTCTGTGGTTGTAGACATTAGAAAAGAGAATGAATTAATGGATGTGTCCTGTCTAGTAGAAAGCTTCCCAGCATTCATCCTGCCCAATTGATTAATGGACTGCGGCTTGCCTTCTGGATGGGCAAAACCTTCTATCTTCCTAAGATCCTGTTTTCTTCCTGAATTCTGGCCACTCTCCAGAATATGCTCATGGTTTTGTGTCCAAGATATATACCACCTCCAAGCTCTGTGACATGGCCATGTACTTGATAGCTGAAATGAATGTCAAGCATCTCAGAAAACTCAGATATCAGTGTGACCAGGAAAGTCTCAGTGGAGAAACCCTGCTTTGTGTCTTTTGCTTACCTGTTCTTCTGTTGCCCTAAATGTCAGGAAGGTCTTTGCCTCTGGCCACCCCTTTGTGAAGCCTGAAGAAAACAGTTTTCAAATGAAAATGAATGGGCATCACCTGTGGCTCTTTGCTTAATTGCTTTGTAAAAGGATGTGTCTGAATCAGCCTCTTGGTTCTGTGTGAGGTTGTGGCTTAGATTCTCAGCACCTGATGCATCAAAAGATAGATTCCATGTGTGCATTCAAAACAGAAATGGCAAATGAGTCTCTTGCCTTCCTCTATTAGATTCCTGACCTTCATCAAGTAAGAATCAGGATCCTTTAGTTCAAAAGAGTTCTTTGAACCCCTGCAGAAGTGCTTGGGTTTTCTGATGACTCCAAATCACATAAAGAATCTATACCTGACAGTCAGTAGGCCTCAAATTGGAAAAGCATGACAGTATTAACGCCATGCCTATTTGATCAGTTCTGGTTCACAGGAAGGGTGTGTAGGCCACCCTGACTTTTGGCAAATGAGGGGAAAGGGAGCTTATTTTGGACAGTGTCTTGGTCTGCGCCCCTCATGGAAACTTCTAGCCAGAGGTTATGATTAGTGTCTATATGGAGGAACATGAGGGCCATGTGAGAGTGTTTTGGTTTTCATTGTTGTCATTTGTGTGGCGGTGGGAAAAGATGACTGCGTCCACCTGGGTTTCAACTCTTGTGGGATTCCCCTTGGAGACTGAGTTCTGAAACTGACCTTAGAGAAGTATTGCCATGTATTGTGTTGGAATTTTCGGAGGCCACGCATGAGAGTCAACCTTGGAAACTGAGATCTAGGCCCAGGGTGGCTTTCCACAGAGCACTGGGAATCTCAGCGAGGATATCACTTGATTATATTCTGAAAGACTTGGCAGCAATAGTTGAGAGTCAAAACACACATGGACCTCACATTGTAGACCTCAATGTGGCTGGCTTTATGTGACCTTGGGCCACTCTTTCAGAAGACTTGCCTGTGAGAGTTCTCTAGAGCTTCCATTGAAATGAGATTCCTCAATATTTAATGGTTCCTGAATGAATTGAAACCCACAGTAACTCCAACTTCATCCTTGAAAAATGGCTAGAAAATACCATGAAATTTTTGAAATTTCCATGACCAGCTGGCACTGGAAAACCATTTGATGTCCTGTTGCTTATCATGAGTATACAAGACAGTGCCTGGTTTGACTGAGTTTCATGATAATGGTGTAGAAAAGATATGCCAGTAAGTTGGAGCCTGCTGAGTAGTGGGCCAAGAGCAGTAGAGTGTAGGTGTGTGAAAAAACATCTGTGGTGGGGCCACGTGGATCTGCCATTGGCTTATAAATGGTTTGTGACTGACATGGTGCAGCTAGCAGACCTTTGGATGTAAAGGCATCTTGTTGTATGGAGAGGTTTCAGGGCAATGTTCAGAATCATGTTGCTATGGTCAAGGGGGCAACTATGTGTGATAGAAGCCTTCTTGGTACATTCTCCTGCCGATCCTGACCACCACACATGACAGAACTCCCTGCAGCACTGTATCACAGTTAAACTCCTTTATTTCATAAAGTAAATACCAAACTTTCAGTGCAGCATCAAATAACATGATTAAATGTGAAGGATGATCAAATGGCTTCACAGTCCACATGGGGAGACACTTAGCCCCCAGTAGCCCCAGTTTGCCTACAAAGAGAGAATTCAGTACTGCTGCCTCGTGTTCATAGGAAAAAAAAAAAAAAACATGTCGTCCAGGTCACATAGATGCAGACTCAGCTTTGATGGTCTCACTACAAAGGAAGCTAAAGCTCCTGACAACAACATATATTTCAAGTGCCCAACCTCAGAGGCATTTTCTCAAGAAGTCTTAAGGCCGACACAGCTCCATGTTTGTGGTATTTACCCTGTCCCTTACTTTTGGAAACTCCTCTACCACCTTCAAGGTTGTGAACTCCTGAGCATTTTCCATTCCAGATATTTATTATGAACTCAAACAACAACAAGTGCTGGCGAGGATGTGGAGAAAAGGGTACACTTGTACATTGCTGGTGGGACTGCAAATTGGTGCAGCCAAATTGGAAAGCAGTATGGAGATTTCTTGTAGAGGTGGGAATGGAACCACCATTTGACCCAGGTATTCCCCTTCTCAGTCTATTCCCTAAAGACCTAAAAAAAATGCTACAGGCACACTGCTACATTGATGTTCATAGCAGCACAATTTACAATAGCAAGATTGTGGAACCAACCTAGATGCACTTCCATAGATGAATGGATAAAAAATGAGGCATTTATACACAATGGAGTATTACTCTGCATTAAAAAATGACAAAATTTTTACAGAGAAATGGATGGCATTAGAGCAGATTATGCTAAGTGAAGCTAGCCAATCCCTAAAACCAAATGCCAAATGTCTTTTTGATATAAAGAGATTAACTAAGAACAGAGTAGGGACGAATAGAATGAGAAGAAAATTAACATTAAACAGGGATGAGAGGAGGAAGGGAAAGGGAGAGAGAAGGGAAATTGCATGGAAATAAAAGGAGACCCTCAGGGTTATACAAAATTACATACAAGAGGAGGTGAGGGAAAGGAAAAAATTATACAAGGGGGAGAAATGAATTACAGTAAAGAGGTAGAGAGAGAAGAGGAGAGGGGAGGTAAGGGGAGGGGGATAGTAGAGGTTAGGAAAGGCAGCAGAATACGACAGACACTAGTATGGCAATATGTAAATCAATGGATGTGTAACTGATGTGATTCTGCAATCTGTTTATGGGGTAAAAATGGGAGTTCATAACCCACTTGAATCACAGTGTGGAATATGATATATCAAGAACTATGTAATGTTTTGAACAAGCATAAATAAAAATTAAAAAAAAGAAAACTAACTTTGGTGAATGGTGCAAAGAAATCCTAATATTTCTACAGTAACTGACACAGTTTAACATCAATGCGAGAAGATTCCTGTGGGACATGATGTGTATTTTGATGTTCATTTTTATTCAGCACTGGTACATTACTATTTCTTCAGTTTATTCACATCATATTATAATATTTCATCCACAAGTAAGGAAATTTATCGTCATTTTTTTCAATTTCAATCACTTCCTGCTTCAGAACTCATGAATTCCTCGGTGTTCCTTGACTGGCATTTTCATGAGACTTCTTTCCAAACACATTATTTTCGATTTCCATAATCACATTTGAAGCAAAACTCACACAAACTTCATGATAAATCGTACCCTAATATTAACATTAGGTGTATAACTGGTTGTCATGAATGATTGCATATCAATATAAGATTTCTTATATATTTTCAGATATCAATTCAATCCATTATTTAAAGTGGAACAAGTTGTATTATTTATTGAAATTAAGGTCTATTCATGCATTATCTGTATATTCATAAAAACAGGGTACACCTCTTTTTACCCCCAATGCTAATTTATACGTTTTCAAAATACTGCTCCTAGAAATGGTGGAAGAAAAAATCATGTCATCTGATCTACATATACATTTTATCACAGTAATCCTTGATAGGTTAGTGGGTTTGTGTCCAAGATATGTACCATCTCCAATCTCTGTCACATGGCCATGTACTGGATATCTGAAGGGAATGGCCAGCATCTCAGAAAACTCAGATATCAGTGTGACCAGGAAAGTCTCAGTGGAGAAACCCTGCTTTGGGCCTTTTGCTAACCTATTGTTCTGTTGCCTTGAATCTCAGGATGTCTTTGCCTCTGGGCACCCCTTTGGGAAGCCTGAGGAAAACATTTTTCAAATGGAAATGAAGGGCATCACCTGTGTCTCTTTGCTTAATTGCTTTGGAAAAAGATGTGTCTGAATCATCCTCTTGGCCCTGTGTGAGGCTGTGGCTTAGATTCTCAGCACCTGATGGATCAAAAGAAAGATCAAATGTGTGCATCCAAAACCAAAATGGCAAATATTCACTCATTGTGAATGAATTCTTTTACCTTCCTCTGTTAGGATCCTGACTTCCATCAAGTGAGAATAGGAATCCTTTCGGCCAAATGAGTTCTTCAAATCTCTGCAGAGGGGCTTGGATTTTCTCATGACTCAAATTCACATAAAGAATCTAAACCACAGAGTCAGAAGGCCTCAAATTGAAAAAGCCAAGCAGTATTAATGGCAGGCCTATTTGATCATTCCTGGTTTACAGGAAGTGTGTCCAGGCCACCTTGATGTTAGACAAATGAGGGGAACAGGACCTTAATTTGGACACTGACTTGGGCTGTGGACCTCATTGAAAACTCCAGCCAGACGTTATAAGGAGTGTCTATATGGAAAAAGATGAGAACCATGTGGGAGTGTTTTGGTTTTAATTGTGGTCATTTGTGTGGCGGTTGGAAGAGATGACTGTTCCACTGGGCTTGAACTCTGGTGTGATTCCCCTTAGAGACTGAGTTCTTTAACTGACCTCAGAGAAGTATTGCCATGAATTGTGTTGGGATTTTAGGAGGCCACACATGAGAGTCGCCCTTGGAACCTGAGATCTAGGCCCAGGTTGGATTTCCACAGAACATTGGGAATTTCAGCCCGGATATAACATACAATTTTTCTTAAAGACTTGGCAGCCATATTTGAGTTTAAAACACACATGGACCTCATATTGTAGATCTCAATGGGCCTGGCTTCATGTGACATTTTGGCCACCCTTAGGGAAACCTTGCCTGTGAGAGTGCTCCAGAGCTTTCATTGAAATTAGCTTCTTCACCATTTAATGGTTCCTGAATTAATTGAATCCCTCAGAGCCTCAAACTTCATCCGTGAAAAATGGCTAGAAAATTACCATGAAATTTTTGATATTTTCATGATCAGCTGGCACTGGAAATACTTTGGATGTCCTGTTTCTGATCCTGAGTATACCAGACACTGCCTTGATTGACTTTGTTTCATGAAAATGGTGTAGAACAGATATGCCAGTAAGTTGGAGCCTGGTGAGTAGTGGGCCTAGAGCAGTGGTATGCAATTGTGTGATAAAACATCTGTGTTGCGGCCATGTGGATCAGCCATTGGCTTCCAAATGGCTTGTGACTGACATGGTGCAGCCAGCAGACCCATATATGTAAAGGCATCTTGTTATATGGAGAGGATTCACTGCAATGTTCAGAATCATGTTGCTATTCTCAAGGGGGCAATCTACATGGGATAGAACCTTGGTTGGTGCATTCTCCTGAAGACCCTGACTCACCACACCTTAAAGAACTCCCTCCACCACTCTGTCCCATTTTAACTCCTTGTATTTTTTGAAGCAAATACCAAACTCCCAGTGCAGCAGCGAGAAACACCACGAAAAGTGGAGGATGACCAATTGGCTTCACAGTCCACACTGAAAGACACTTAGACCCCAGTGTCCATAGTTTACCTACAAAGAGAGAATTCAGCACTGCTGCCTCATGTTCATTGGATAATAAGAAACCATGTCCTCCAAGTAACATAGATGCAGACCCAGCTTTCATGGTTTCTCTACAAAGGAACTAAATCTCCTCAGAACATCAAATACTTCAAGTGCCCACTCTTAGAGGCAGTTTCTCAAAAAGTATTTAGGCCAGCAGAGCTACATGTTTGTGGAATGTTTACCCTGTCCCTTACTTTTAGAATCTTCTCTACCACCTCCAAAGTTGTAAACTCCAGAGTATTTTCCATTCCAGATATATATTCACAGATTTTCTAACTCTTATCCTCTAATTGTGTCTTACTTGAGGAGAATGTAATGTCAAGGCATTGTTCTGGATGAAAGTGGGAAGATTTTTGTGTAGCACATATTTGCATACACATTGGATTCAATTTCCTATTTTCCATTAGAAATGCTGAATCCCTGAAACTAACATATACCCTATTAGACTCTGACTACTAATCCTAATATGATGGAGAAAAATAACACAAACATAATAGAAATACAAGCAGTTTAGATGAGGTATGTTTTATAATTGGAGTTGCCTTTTGCATGGTATAGTGTAGCAGTTATAAATCTAGTCAATTATTTGTTGAAATAGTTCTCGATGTGTTTTTAAAGTTAACAAATAAGTGAATTCCTGTCCCCCTTTCTCTGTAGCCTATTCAGCACACGTATTTTTATATGCACATATAGAATCCTACCTGGTACCACACGTACATTCTTGTGAGGTGGCTGACTTGGCAGATACAAATTGGAAGAAGAGATCACTCCTCCTAAACGCTGCTTGAACTGGTAATTCAAATGTGAGTGAGCTTCCTAGTTGAACAACATTATACATAAATCCATGTTCAGTAAAATGAATATATTTGGATCTGTGGATGATATACATTTCATGGTGAATTTCGTTTGGCATATATATTGCAATTTTTAATGTCTGTCTCTGTGTGTGTATATAAATATATATATAGATACACTCTCAGGAGTATTCAAAATATGAAATATGTGTCTTATTACACACTTCCTAAATTCATTCATATTTATGTTGTGGATTCATAATCAACTTTTCACAAGATTATTCTCAGAAATATTCATCCACCTGAAATACGTATTTGTTTCTTAGTACTGTTTCCACCCCAGATATGCATTCATGGATTTTCAAACTCTTCTACCCTAATTGTGTCTTACTTGAGGTGAAGGTAATGTAAAGGCATTGTTCTGGATGAGAGTGGGAAGATAATTGTGTAGCATATATTTTTATACACATTGGATTCATTTTCCTATATACCATTGAAAATACTGAATCCTGACAATAACCCATACCCTACTATACTCTGTCTACTAATCCAAATGATGGAGAAAAACAACCCAAACAGAATAGAAATACAAGCAGTTCAGAGGAGGCGTGGGGTATAGTTGGACTTGCCTTTTTCATGATAAATGGTAGGTGTTATAAATCTAGTCAATTTTTAATTGAAATAGTTCTCCATGTGTTGTTAAAGTTAACAAATATGTAAATGCCTGTCTGCCTTTCTCTGTAGCCTATTCAGCACATGTATTTTTATATGCTTTATAGAATCCTACCTGGTATCACACGTTCATTTTTGTGAGGTGACTGACTTGGCAGATACAAGTTGTGAGAAGAGATCACTACTCTAAACGCTGTTGGAACTGAAAATTCAAACTATGGGTGAGCTTCCTAGTAGAACAACATTATACATAAATCCTTGTTCAGTAAAATAAATATTTTTGCATCTGTGGATGCTATATATTTTATGATGAACTTAGATTGGCGTATATATTCCTACATTTTAATGTCTGTGTGTGTGTTTTGTGTGTGTGTGTATATATATATATATATATATATATATATATATATACACACATATATATGTATATACACATATATATAATTATGAATATATATATATATATATATATATATATATATATATATATATACACTGTCCTGATTTTTAAAATATGAAATGTATGTATCTTAAATACACTCCCTAAATTCATTCATGTTCAAAAATGTGGATTTATAATAAACTTTTCACAAAATTATTCTCAGAAATATTCATCCTCCTGAAATACACATTTGTTTCATAGTTCTGAAAACTAACTTCAGTAAATGGTGCTTACAAATCCTAATATTTGTACAGTAACTAACCCAGATTAACATCAATCAAGTAGATTCGTATGGGACATGATGTGTATTCTGACGTTTATTTTCATTCAACACTGGTACATTACTATTTCTTCAATTTTTACAAATCATAGAATATATATATTTCATCCACAAGTTCACAAATTTATGCGCATTTGTTTCACAATCACTTCCTGCTTCATAAAACATGTATTCCTCCAGGTTTCTTGACTGGTCTTTTCATGAGACTTCTTTCCAAACACATTATTTTAGATTTCCATAATCACTTTTGAAGCAAAACTCACACACCCTTCATGATAAACCATAACCTTAATGTGGCCATTAGATATATAACTGGTTGGAATGAATGTTTGTATGTCAATATAAGATTTCTTGTATTTTTTCACATATAATTTCAATCCATTATTTAAAGTCGGAACCAGATATATTATTTATTCAAAGTATGGTCTATTCATGCATTATCTCTATATGCACAGACAAAGGGTACACCTCTTTTTACCCCCATTACTAATTTATACGTCTTGAATATGTTGCTGCCAGAAATGGTGGAAAAATAGTAGTGTCACCTGATCTACATATACATTTTATCACAGTAATATTCTGGACAAAAAAAGCAAAGGTCACACTTAAGATTGTAGCAAAGACTAAATGAAAAGTGAGCATGGATTACTAAACATCCATGTCCAGGTTGCCTAATGCTGTCAAATGTCAATCCTATTGGTCAGTACACATTTGTTTCTTTCTAAGATTATATATTCAAACTCAACCCTGTTGAAAATATCTAATCCTATCACTCACTTTATACTTTGCCTGATTTTGTAATGTCTCTATTGATATCAGCTTTCCTAACTATTTTCCCCAGTTCATCATTGTGACTGTCTCTTCACTTGTGCTGACATTAACATTCACTGTCTACCAGAAACCCTATTGCTAAACAACATTTGGTCCAAATCCTATACTCACTCTTCTTTCTAAACCTACCGAGAATCTTCCGAATCCTACCAACTATCCCTTTTGACTGGAAGTTCTCTTCTACATTTAACCATCCATGGTACAAGGACCCTTGAAAGCAATTGTTAGGACAAAGTGGTTGCCACGGCAGTAACCTCATTCAGTTCCTGAATGAGGTGACCTACCTCTCTTCCTTGATGACGGATCTCTCTGAACTTGGGATCCAGGAAGCCAGGCACCCAGAGTCAGTCCCAGTTTCTTGCCCAGTGGGCTCAGTTGTTTGGAATAACCAAGGACAGAGTAAGTCTTCCTTGGTACCTACTGATGTGAGGATTGCCAAATGCCAAGAGAGCTCTAAAAAGGGGAATTTCATGAGAAAGCAGGTAGTGGCTCACCACTGGCTCCTGAAAACTTCACAGTGTTGGCCAAGGTGACCAGATCTGAGAAGGACAGGCCATTTCAAGGAAACATAGTATGGCCCATCATTCAGAGTACATTCCAATTAGTCACAGACCTACTTGAATATAGCAGGTGTCGTTGTGGGTGTGATTGTGATTTTGTGGTTATGTCTCATGTTCTGAGAATAGGTAAGAAAGGCGGTTTGTTTGCTTTAGAGTGGACTGTTTATAGTAAGTCATTTGACAAGGTGATTGTTTGTATGCCTGTGTATCCCACTGTGTCCGTGGTTGTAGACATTATAAAAGATAATGCATTAATGGATGTGTCCTGTATAGTAGAAAGCTTGCCAACATTCATCCTGCCCAATTTATGAGTGGACTGCAGGTTGCTTTAGGGACGGGCAACACCTACTATCTTCCGAAGTTCCTGTTTTCTTCCTGAATTCTGGCCACGCTCCAGAGTAGGCTCATGGTTTTGTGTCCAAGATATGTACCACCTCCAAGCTCTGTGACATTGCCATATACTGGATAGCTGAAGGGAATAGCAAGCATCTCAGAAAACTCAGATATCAGTGTGACAAAGAAAGTCTCAGTAGAGAAACCCTGCTTTGGGCCTTTTGCTTACCTATTTTTCTGTTGCTCTGAGAGTCAGGAAGGTCTCTGCCTCAGGCCACCAATTTGTGAAGCCTGAAGAAAACTGTTTTCAAATGGAAATGAATGGGCATCACCTGTGTATCTTTGCTTAATTGCTTTGGAAAGGGATGTGTCTGAATCAGCCACTTGGCCCTGTGTGAGGCAGTGGCTTAGATTCTCAGCACCTGATGGAACTAAAGAAAGATCCCATGTGTGCTTCCAAAACCAAAATGGCAAAAATATCAGTAATTGTGTATGAAGTATCTTGCCTTACTCTGATAGGTTTCTGATCTCCATCAAATGAGACTAGGGATCCTTTGGGTCAAATGAGTTCTTCAAAGCCCTGCAGAGGCTAGCCCATATGAACTTGGGTTTTTTCATTACTTTAAATCACATTAAGAATCTATACCTGACAGTCAGTAGGCCTCAAATTGGAGAAGCAGAGCAGTATTAAGGCCAGGCTTATTTTATCACTCCTGGTTCACAGGAATGGTGTCCAGGCCCAGCTGACTTTAAGCAAATAAGGGATAAGGAAGCTTGTTTTGGATACTGTCTTGTGCTGCGCCCCTCATGGAAACCTCCAGCCAGAGGTTATAATGAGTGTCTATATGGAAGAAGGTGAGGACCATGTGGGAGTGTTTTGGTTTTAATTGTGTTCATTTGTGTAGTGGTTGGAAGAAATGACTGGATCCACCAGGGCTAGAACTTTGGTATGATTCACCTTAGAGACTGAGTTCTGGAACTGACCTCAGAGAAGTATTGTCATGAATTGTGTTGCGATTTTAGAAGGCCACGCATGAGAGTCGCCATTGGAAACTGAAATCTAGGCCAAGGGTGGCTTTTGACTGATCACTTGGAATCTCAGCCAGGATATCACATGATTTTATTATGAAAGACTTGACAGGCATAGTTGAGAGTCAAAACACACATGGACCTCACATTGTAGACCTCAATGGGCTGGGCTTCATGTGACTATTTGGCTACTCTTTGGGAAGCCTTGCCTTTGAGAGTTCTCCAGAGCATTCATTGAAATGAGGTTCCTCAACATTAAATGGTTCCTGAATGAATTGAAACCCACAGTTTCTCCAACTTCATCCTTGAAAAGTGGCTAGATAAATACCCTGAAATTTTTGAAACTCCCATGACCAGGTGGCACTGGAGAACCTTTGGATCTCCTGTTGCTGATCATGAGTGTACCAGACAGTGCCTTGATTGACTGGATTTCATGATAATGGTGAAGAACAGAGATGCCAGTAAGTTGAGAATGCTGAGTAGTGGGCCCAGAGCAGTGGTGTGCAGGTGTGTGATAAAATATCTGAGGTGGGGCCATGTGGATTTCCAATTGACTTCCAAATGCATTTTGGCTGCCATGGTGCATCCAGCAGAACCTTACATGTAAAGGCATCTTATTATATGGAGAGGTTTCAAGGCAATGTTCAGAATCAGGTGGGTATGGTCAAGGAAAAAGCTGTGTGAAATAGAAGCCTGGTTGGTGCATTCTCCTGCAGTTCCTGACCCACCACACGTGAAAGAACTCCCTCCAGCACTGTGTCCCAGTTGAACTCCTTGTATTTCGTGAAGCAAATACCAAACTCCCAGTGCAGCACCAAGAAACACCACAAAAATGGAGGATGATCAAATGGCTTCACAGTCCACACGGGGAGACACTTAGCCCCCAGTGGCCACAGTTTACCTACCAAGAGAGAATTCAGCACTGCTGCCTCATGTTCATTGGAAAATAAGAAACCATGCTCTCCATTCACATAGATGCAGACCCAGCTTTGATGGTCTCAATAAAAAAGAAGCTAAACCTTCTGACAACAAAATATATTTAAAGTACCCAACCTCAGAGGCAGTTTCTCAAGAAGTCTTTAGGCCGGCAGAGCTCTATGTTTGTGGAGTGTTTACCTCTTAGACCAGGATGTAAGAAAAGAACACTGACTCCAGTTAAAATCAAATTAAAGTTAGCTTATTATTTCCACTGGCTGGGCTGCCTCTCCCTCCAAAGATTGCGGGAGCAAGAGAGCAACCCCACCTTTACTACAGCCCAGGTTTGCAGCCCAGAAAGTTACACAAAAATGGGGTAACAGATAACAGAACTCTGACAAGCATCACACTAATGGGAGTTAACATTTTTTTTTTTTTTTGCTAGCCCCAACATCAAAATTTATGAGGACCATTAGAGCCTCAGAGAGGGTCATTGTCTGGCCACAGAAGGCCAATATTTATGAGGTGTGACAAAGTTTCAGAGAGGGCTGCTATCTGGTCAGAGAGCCATGCACGGGTGAGTTTAAGGCACGGGCAGTCATTCCAAGCAGGTTCAGAATTTGCAGTAATTTACAGTAAAGCCAAAATGATTTTTTCATGGTTTTGTTGCAAGATGGCTCCCAATTTTAATAAAAGATAAGGTTGGGTCTATCATTCCCCCCTTTTCTTATGTGTCCCTTTGTAATCCTTGATAAGTTAGTGGAAAAGCACTGAGGAAATTTTAATCCCTCAGTTAACAGTCTCCAAATTTTTAGAACTCACCGAAAACCAGTCTCCCTGATATTACCTGACTTAATTAATTACTTATATTGATAGTCTATTTATTTTGGGCTCCATTGGTGTAAGTGGAGAGTCGTCTCTCATTTTGCCTTCTTCTCAGCTGAGAGAGGGTGACATGAGTGTGCATGGCGTGAGAGACATGAGTTGCCTTTTTGAAGTCAGTTGAGGAATATGAGTTGCCTTTTAGAAGTCAGTTCTTTTTGAAGTCTTGTTGAGGAAGAACAGGTTGTAAAGTCATCTGGGGATGGGTTCTTCTATGAGAGAAACAAAAAACATGAGTATTGAATAAATGTTGCAGTAGCTGGATCATGTCACTCTATGAAGTACCCTCACAAGTCTTTAATATCCCCAATTATCAGGACTGTCAACTTAATATTTAACTTTAAGTGTTACAGTTGTCCCTCCCCATAATATACAGTTTAATAATTTAATGTCATCTGATTTTGCAAAATCCTTTCAGTAGTATGACCTCTGTGTCTAATAGAGAAACATTTAATTCTGTTACTCAGGGCTGGATAATCGTACTTGCAAATACCAAGCCTACCTGTAGGTTAGGAATATCTGTAGGCCTTAAACTAAAAACTTCTGCCTCTGGCAGCTCCTCTTGATAGTCTTTGTAGCCAACAGTTTTACTTATTTTGGGAGGCTAACATAAAGTGTATACCTTAAAATAGTATTATTATTATTATTATTATTATTATTATTATTATTATTATTATTATTATTTAAAATGCCCAGGAATGGCTGTATTTTGGTTTTAACTGTCTTTGCTAAGTGTTTAAGATGAAGCAGTCAAATGACTTTTGTTTCTATCTATTGTTAGCAGTCAGCTGAGCTTTTATGGGAGTCATTCCTTGGGAAACTTGAGAGCAGCTTCTCAGTTCTGCTAGTGCAATTTGAGCTAGGTGGGTTCAGGTCTTGCTTGACCATGTGGCTTCCCTCAGAAGCATCAGGGATGTCTCCCTTTCCTGATGACTCTCCTCTTTGTAGCAAATGCACTGATTGGCTTTCTGTTCTCCAGTGGTCTCATTAATCTCCCTGATCGGGAGGTTATGTGGCCCAGAGTTGCAAAGCTCATAGAGAAGTCCCCTGTTCCCTGGATTCAGACTGACTCAAAGGGCAAGAGTCAAATATTGTTTTTTTTTTTTTTGGCCCTTTTCATTTAACTTTAATTTTCAATCCTAATCTGAAACAACCAGCAAATAAATTTTAACAGCCATATATTAAGAGTACTGCACTTTAATGTCTATAAGTTTATAATTATTTATATTTTATTAATTGGGATCTTATTATTCTGTCTGTCTTGTAGTTGATGACTTATTTTCTTAAATTAACCCATGTTGTGTTCTTAAAGCAACACTTCTGTAAAACACCAACAGGGAATCTTTAGATCACTTAAAAAGAAATTAAAAAATAAAATTTTTTAACAAGAGTAAAAATACTTATTTCATGTAATAGCTACCCTGAATTTTTTGGTGAGTTATATTTTATATCACCTTTTTGAGATCCTAGTAATCTTGACAGAAAAAAAAAAATTTGAACATAACTTTAAATGAAATAAAATCTGACCTACTGCTTTCGTAGTCATTCTCACATGTAGTAAGATGGGACAAAGAGTCTTATCTCAGGTAAGCAGGGCTCCTTATAAATCTTAAATGCTTTAGTTCTCAAGCTGATCTTTTTTTTAAATATCATTTTACAAAGTTTACATAAATTGTTTGAGGTCACATGAACATTAGCTCACACCATATGATATCACATTTAAAACATGAATTAAAGTATGGCTGAAAGATTTTAACCTTTACATAGATTAGGGTCTCATTAACTTAAAAATACATTTAAATTGTTCCACAATGTAAAAAGTAACATAAACTTTACATATATTATTGATAACAGGTAAATAAATCCCCAATATATATTTTATTTACCATACAACTTCAGAACACCTGCTTGATATAATGCTCTTTTAAAGTTTCTACCTTATAGAGTTGTATAACTGGAAAATATGAGCACATTAATAGCATCACAATTGCATTGAAGTTTCTACATTAACCAAGTTTAGCTTTTAAAGAAATGGCAGTACAGTGCTCTTAAATAACAGTTCTTATTTAAACATTTGTTTAATTTTTATGGTTGCTTGCTCTAGAAAATTTAAATCTTAATAAACTTAATGTTATGGGTAAACTTATGTTTAAGAAATTTTTGTCTCTTTTACACATGACTGATTTTTACAATCTTATACAGACTTTAGTACAAACTTATACAGACCTTAGTATATCAATCAGATATCAAACAAAAGTACTCATGAATGAGTAATCCCATATCAAATTTACTTTACTTATTTATCAAAATATTAGACAAATTTTTTGAACACTGTAAACCATTTTTTTGATTGAAAGAAAAGTCCTGGAACAAAGGCATATTAGACCTTTTGTAGACATTAATAGTTTATTAGATTTTTGAACACCTAGAAAAACTTGTAAGCTTAAATTTAAAGACATTTATATTTATCTGTTTACCCAATTTAAATTGAAACATTTAAATCACGTGAATTAAAGATCTTTGGATCCACTTTTTAAAATTGTTTTTATGAGTTCTTTTTAATATGAGTGCTCCT